>NC_056741.1:1064222331-1064404831 GCF_019279795.1 Protopterus annectens | reverse complement strand
TTTAGTACTATTTGTATGTTCCCCCAATATATTTGGCCTTGTCTAGATTTCCTGTGTTAACAGGTTGAGAGGTACGTGCAAATAAATTGCTTTATAGAATTAGGCATATCCAAACCTCTCAACTGTCCCCGAGTTTGGCTCAAAATGTTGCTCTCCCTCTAATAATCCCTCCACAAAACAGCAATTTTGGAAGAACACATGGAGGGTTTACAATTAATAAATAACTCTAATAATCAGAGTTATAGATTACTTTTATTTCAGAACTGTATGTAGATTCATTTATTTTGTCAGCTGCTCAGGTTAGCAGTACTATTATTAAAAAAAAGTGTCCTTTCTTTGATAGGTTCCCAGTTGTATTGTGTGGCTTCTTTATATGTTTTCATCACATTTTTGGTCCATTTTTCATAGAGGCAAATCATTAAAGATTGAAGTTAGAAAATAATGACAGACATTTGAGTTTCAGATTTCATACCCTTCAGAAAAATTCATACTAATGCAAGACCTACTATTCTATTAGAAAGTTTATAAGAGCAATATTTAAATATTGTCCTTATTTTTGGGCCTTTTTCCCACTTCTATGTATGGCTTTGTCCAGATTTCTTGCTCTGAGGTTGAGAGGTATGACAAATGTGTCAGGGCCATCACAGTTAGCCAGAAACATTTCAAATTGTGACATATTTGTTGCACCCCACTCCCCCCATGTAGTGACTCTGGATGTGTCTAAGCAAGGCAAGGAGCAGTTATGCAGTGTAATTGAGCAGAGTATCCCACCATCCAAGGTAGACAAGTACTACAGTGGCTTTTCATCTGTCCTTGCTTGATTTTGCAGAATGTTCTGGCTTTCTGTCATATTTTTATACTGTTGATTTACGCTTCTTATTATTCAGAAAGTGCCCGTTGCTCTGTGTTTAAGTAGCAATGATTTAATGACCATCAGATAAGCTTGTCTGAGATTGTAAGATGCAAGTAAGCTTTAATAAGCATACTGTTAAAGAATTGCCAACACTGAAAGCCTTTTTGTTGTTGCCATGCAGAGAATACTTACATAACTAGATAACGTATAAGCCTTGGGTACTGACATGCATATGACAGTATTTGTAATAAAGGACAGGATTACAGTATTTTAAGAAGCTCATTACCTTTGTTAAAGTCATCTTTGCAGGCTTTACCTGTAAACTAAACAGAATGCCAGTCTATCATGTGTGGTCCATAACCTGTGCAGTAATCCTTTAAGCAATTTATCTTGAGCTTGTTTCGGTTTGCTGTTCATTTTTTACTTTGATCATGTTTTCCCTATGAAACAAGTAGATAGTTGCCAGGCAGCAGGTCTTTTTTGGATAAGAAACATTTTTACAAGTGGGGGTGTCACAGAGATTGCTACTTTTAGCGTGTTACTTGGTACTTTTATAAAGATGAATATAAATTATAATTAGAACTGCAGTACAAGGAGAAGTGGTTTGAGTTGAGTGCTGTTTGTTTTTATACTTGACTTTGACTGGCATTCCAGTAATGCATTTAAAAAGTAATATATTTTGTATACCTTGCAACAATATTTTTTTTCTTCTTCACTTCATTTTGTCTTGATTGGACTCTCATACATAGCCGGCCTTAGACATAGGCCAACTAGGCAGCCGCCTAGGTTGCCGCTCTAGCAGGGGCTCTTTTCCAGTAATCTGGATGGTATAGGTAGACCAGGATGGGAGCCCCATGTGGTCTGTGGGAGCACTGTGGAGACCTTTTGCCTAGGGCACCAGTTGACCAAAGGCCATTCGTGCTCTCACAATGATGGTTTGGCACCCAGGGCAGTGTATTTAATTAAAGGTCCAGTTTTTGTAGTTTTGAGTATAGCTCCTCCCCTTTCTAGCTGGCCACAACCCTTCCCATTGGCCCCACACATTCAGCTGTTTCCTTCAGCCCCCCTTTGCTTTGAAGTCACCAGCTGCCACTGATAGTAAGGGATAGGTAAGAAGATAGATTTAGTGTTGTATGAGTGTATACAGATTAGAATTAAGGTTAGGTAAAGAGGTAGATTTAATAACACATTTGTGGGTGTGTGCATGTGTGTGTGTGTGTGTGTGTGTGTGTGTGTGTGTGTGTGTGTGTGTGTGTGTGATGTGTGCCTGAGCCTGTCTTGTTGAGTAATAGTGTTGCAGAAAGTGTTTTTCTAGGGTAATATGCAGGGTTATGGTTAGGGTTAGGGTTACATTTTGTAGATAATAATAAGTTGTTGCAGGAGGGCAACCCTGGCCCTGCCGCTAACCTTAACCTGGAGCATACCTTAGAAAAACACTTTCTATAACACTATCACTAATCAGATAAATTTGATCAGTTAGTGATTGTGATTTTTCTTCTAATCTCACAAAATAAAAATGTGCATTTGGTTTTCAGGGAATGTGTGCATTTTGAAATTTAGGCATCCCTCAGGAATGGGTCAATGTTTCTACATTTCAATTAAATATAGAGATGAGCAGAAATCTAACTGTAGATCTATTCAAGAGGTACCAGAAACTTAACTGCAAATATGTTTGGAGATTGCAAGGCAGCCTATCTATCTAGCTCTCAGTACTAAGCCTCTGACTGTAATATATTTCATTGAGAGACATTAAAAGTAGACTAACAAACTCAGAACTGAACTGTTATCAATCAGAAAGATATTACACAAAAGTGTACTTTTGAATTGCACATAATTTAAAGAAACTGTTCCAGTGAATCACTACTGCAAGCACAATTTGACTTATTGTAATGGAGTATATATAAACATATTGTCTTTCTTATTTTTTTTTTTCATTTTAGAGGTTGCAGAAAATGTGTTTTGCTTGGTTGTTTAAGTGTGTGTGTGTGTGTGTGTGTGTGTGTGTGTGTGTGTGTGTGTGTGTGTGTGTGTGTGTGTGTGTGTGTGTGTCTGTCTGTCTGTCTGTAGCGTTTCTGCACAATCATTTTAATGACATCACAATAGTGACTACAAAACAACCTTAAAATCTTAGGTATAATTCCCAGATGTTATCTATTTCATTTTTTTAAGAATCATGACCTATATCTGTGTCAGTTATCCATGTTTCTTCTCATTCAGCTATATACAGGATAAAATTAAGGGGTTACTAGCCTTCTAGGGAGGTTACATATTAAATTATTTTCATAAAAGTCAGCCCTTCGCCATTTCTTTCAGATTACCAGCATAATAAATTAGCATGTTTGATTACTTTCAGATTACCAGCCATATGTTGAATCACTGTCTGTGTCAACACATACATCATATAACAATGAAATAATCAGTTTATAGAAATATTTCAATTGTTTTGTCCGTCACAGATTGCTTTTACCTTAGCTCATATTAATAGAATTGGGGTGCTCCCCGGGATTCATGAACCTTGCGCCAGGCGCATGCATAGCGTAGGCGTTACAATGCCAAATATGGCCACCGAGCGATTCAGGTACGATCCAATTCCATGTGCACTACCAGCGTGCGCCAGATCTGCGCAGCCCCCGGTGTAGGTATGCTAAACACCCCATGTGCGGTGTGTCACCATGCAAATGAAGGCATATAGCGATTCACTAAGTGGTGCAGGCATAGCATAAACCCACAGCAATGTAAACCAAAAAAAACAGTTTACATTTTCCCAAACCTAACATCGGAGTAACGGAAGAGTGTCAGACCCAGGTATCACACTGTTACCATATGCCAATGGCGAAATACACAGACAATGGCAAAAGAAAACATGCACAACACGTAAATAACAACTTAAATGGCATGTCCACAGTAACTCACATCAGAACCGCAGGACATGTGTGCGGAAGGTGCAACATAATGAAATAATATAACAATGTTATAAAACAGCATCATAATAGACATCAGGTCCACAGCATAATACACCATGGTATGCATGGAACGCCACAACCACGGTGCAAGGGTTGCCAAGGACTCGCGGCAGTCTTCGGTGTGGTAACTATGAATTAGTAGTCAATGCCATGCAAATGAGGCAGATAATACTGAATCGCAAATCCCCCGCCGGAGTAAGGCTGTACCAAATGGCGCAGCGGTAATACACCGAGGAGTGGCTCAGAGGGAATACATGACATCTGCAGAGGGGTGTGCCACCGTAGCAGTAAGCACATTGGAGCACAGCAAACCTGGGCTGTACATCGCAAATCAAAGCTGCAGGACCGGGGTGTGGGGTAATAGTTTAGCTGAGAGCACACAATGCGCGCAAAAGTGCATGTGTACGAGGATGTCAACGTTCCCGGAACCTAGTCATGTGACGCATGCCCCGCAAACAATATCAGAAACAGGAAGGTGATGTGAAGAATATAAGGAAATGCGGAAGAAGTGTAATTGGAGTACTAATGAGCAATCAACACTAATCAACCCACGAAGGCCAATCGGCAGCTGATAACTCTGCATGCAGAAACCTGCAAAACGGGATAGGGAGGCATATGAATGCAAAGAAAGTAGGGAGGTAGCAGACTGCAAAGATAGAAGACCTGACACAGCAGAGCAAAGCAGACAGGCAGCACAATGGCAGTAGCACACAAAACGCATGATATGACATGTCCATGAAAGTAGAAATGACAGTGCTCTGCAGGATGCATGCCAGAAAATGGTAGGTGCAACGTGCAGAAATAGTAAGGGAATGTCGAAAGGTAATCCATGGCAGGCAAGAGTAATGCAACACCAAAGGCAACACCGTTGTAGTTCCATCGGTAAAACATGGAAGATAACCCTTAGATACGGCGGTACAAACACACCCTATGACATCATCGGTGTGCACAGCACAATAGTATAAAGTGTGAATGCACACAACACACAGCCGTGTATTCCCAAACACCGCACCATAGGTGTAAACATACGGGGAACTTTTAAAATGTACATGTTGGGTGCTACCATAGCTGTGATCCATAAGCATGTGTTAGAGACAGACGGTGTTGTGGATGAGGGTGCCAACAACCACCGCAGGCCTTGGAGGAGGAGGAGAGTGTTCAGACCAAGGGTAACCTACCAGGGGCTACATGACCAGGAGATAGTGGAGCATTACAGGGTGGACAGGGACATGTTACAGCAAATAGTGGAGCTGTGCCGGCCACACCTGAGAACAAGAAACAACAGAGGGGAACCCATCCCAGTGGACACAAAGGTATGTGTAAGCTTGCGAATACTGGCCACAGGTACCTTTCAAAGGCCAACTGGAGATATAATGGGCATCTCACAGGCATCAGCATCCAGGGTACTACACCAGTTCCTGGATGCCATGTTACCACATGCCAATGAGCATATATACTTCCCCAGATCTCAGGAGGAGTTGGCTAGCAATATGCGCCACTTCCACCATGTGGCACAATACCCGGAGGTACTGGGTGCGATAGACTGTACGCACATACAAATCAAGTCACCACCTGGTGAGCAGGGTAGACGCTACATAAACCGCAAGGGATTCCACTCCATCAATTGCCAGGTCGTGTGCAATGCCCAGGGCATTATCATGGATGTGTGTGCTGGCAGCCCTGGAAGTTACCACGACTCCCATATCTGGCATGCCTCACAGCTGTACCAGGTATTTGTCAGGGGGGACATCCCACAAGGCCATCTCGTGGGGGATGCTGGCTATGCACTGGAGCCGTGGATGATGACTCCCATCAGAAATGCACACACACACATGCAAGAACGCCATAATGAGGCACACGCACAAACCAGAATAATCATAGAGCGTGTGTTCGGGATGCTGAAATCACGGTTCCGGTGATTGGATACATCTGGTGGAGCCTTGCAGTACTCTCCAGGCACATGTGCCCACATATTCATAGTATGTGCCATGCTACATAATATGATCCTGCGGAAGCAGCTGCTGCAGGGACATAATGGTGAAGGGCCACAAAGCCCACCACAATTGCCAAGGCCAGTCCAGGCACAGAGGGTTCCAGACCAGGAACACACTGTGCCAGCCCCAGTAGGCAGACGGAGGCATACCCAATATGCCTACGCCTTGGCAAAGAGGGAACGCATAGCACATACTCTGACAGCGTAGGCCCCATGGACTGACACCTCCCCACCTGCACACACAGTGAAATGGATGGCACACAAACATGACCACCTGTAAAGTGTAATGTATGGGTGGCCTTATGTGTGACTCCAACATAGGCAGCCCCCAAACACTGTAAACCCAACAGCCAGTGGAACATGTGACGCCAACACCTGAACAGTACGTGAGTCCTACAGCATATGGCATTGCTGTGTGCCTGCCATGGTCGCAAGATGTATACATATAAATATGTATATATATATATATATATATATATATATATATATATATATGTATATATATATATATATATATATATATATATATATATATATATATATATATATATATATATATATATATATATATATATATATATATATATATAGATATATATATAGATAAATATGTACACATATACATATATATAATACAGATAAGACAGGGAATTAGAGGGATATAAGGTGACTGAGAGGTATCCCGCGATATCTGTACATAGTATACATAGTGCAACGACAATCTGAACATCCAGGAGGTTCAAAATAAGAGGATACCGCCAACCATGGAGTATGTAACATACCAATATGCATAACCGCGAGACCGAAAGACCGCCAGAACACAGTACTGTAACAGTACATGAGCATGTAATAGTATGATGATATGAAGGGAGAGGTAGACACCACCACCAGTGTTGCGGTCCACATAGGTACTGTGTGCAACCGCCCCCGTGAGTGCCGTAGTATGTGTACGTGTGCGCTGAGGGTGCCGTGTGCATCGCTGTGTGAGTGTAATGTGTGTGTGCCTGCAACATGTGTATGTTGGTGCCAAGTTAGAGGCAGAGCAGAATATTAGGTGTAGGCATACGGTAAACTAGCCTCAGGCATATGTTCACCACTAGTCCCACAGTAGTAGTGACAGCCCCACCCTGGCTAGGTGTGTCGTGACATAGAACGATACAAAGTGAATATGTCCCAGATGGTAGCACAGGAATATTCCCCATAAGAAATGGAAAGGACGTATGTAATAGTCATGCCTGCATGTACGACACTGATATGTTACATGCAATATGATACATTGGCCAAGCCACACAGCAATAGGTATGTATCGCGGAAATATGTATGTGCTACCCCAGTACTGACCGTGGCCACGTGTTGGCCCGTAAACACCGGTGTGTGTTCTACAAGTGTCACACAATCAATTCCCATCTGAATATGTGGCAACCACTGGCAAACAGGCTATCCCAACAACAGGACCACAATGACTGCAAATATCTGGGACAGACTGGCAAGGGATAGTTGTCACGCACACATAACCGCTGATATACCACAGATGTTACGGAGGTATACATGCATCAAGCTCACCTGCAGGCGATACCGACACCACATGACAACAGCCCAACCTACAATCCCATAACAAAAGACTATTAACTGTTAACCCTCCAAGTAGGGATGGAGCACACAGACAACTATACTGGTTATGTAGAGATGCAAGGCCCACAAACCGTATCCGTGACGTACAACCACCGATATCCCCCACAGTAGATAATAAAGGAATACAAACCGTAATAGCAGCACAAACATACAGTCAGTCAATGACATCTGCATAACCACAACATATCGCGTGGGAGACACAATTAAAGGCGGATGCATAATTGCATGCGTTGTATAAATGCAAACAATAGCCATGTTACAGTTTGGAATGCAATACTCAGTTATCATTCATCGGCAGGACAGGTACACCCACATGTCGAACCAAATACTACACCTGTCACACACAATCCACGGGTGACTTGAATGCAGAATATACTTGTCCCTATGCATAGCAGATGCAGTTACACATAACTTAAGACAATACAGACCATCTCCATGAAGGTAGGGCAAATAGCCAACGCCCAGGCGGAGAATCCAATTATACCCCAGTATCGACGCGTAATTACCGAATGGAGTAGATGCACAGGTGATATGCACGTAATTACTCATGTACACATAGCTGCTGATATATCACAGAAGTTACGGGGGTATACATGCATCAAGGCCACGTGCAGATGATATCAGAAACAATTAACAACAGCCCAACCCACACTCCCATAACAAAAGACTATTAACTGTTACCTCTCCAAGTAGGGATGGAGCACACAGACAACTATACTGTCCATGTAGAGATGCAAGGCCTACAACCCGTATCCATCATGTACAACCACTGATATCCCCCACCATAGATATTAAAGGAATACAAACCGTAATAGCAGCACAAACATACAGTCAGTCAATGACATCTGCATAACCACAACATATCGCGTGGGAGACACAATTAAAGGCGGATGCATACTTGCATGCATTGTATAAAGGAATACAACAGCCATGTTACAGTTCTGAATGCAATACCCCGTTATCAGTCGTCGGCAGGACAGGTACACCCACATGTCGAACCAAATACTACACCTGTCACACACAATCCACGGGTGACATGACTTCAAAATATACATTTCGCTATGCATAGCAGTTGCAGTTACACATAACATAACACAATACAGACCATCTCCATGAAGGTAGGGCAAATAGCCAACGCCCAGGTGGAGACTCCAATTATACCCCTGTATCGACGCGTAATTTCTGAATGGAGTAGATGCACAGGTGATATGCACGTAATTACTCACTGAGGAACAGCAATTGGTGGGATGAATCCACATGTTGCAGGTATCGACGTATATAAGGATGACTCTCAGGATAATCAAACCGTATGCTCATACCGAAACAGCATTGTACTACCGAAAACTAAAGGAAATGGAAAAATGATACACGGAACGACACACCAACAAGGTATGTAGAACACACGATATGTAAGGTTGTGTAACGCATGATCTCTATTAATAAGCTGTACCGTATTTGAATGGTGGTTGTAATTAATTACACTTGTCCGTAATGCAGAAAGTGGTGAAAGGTAGTTATGTAGTGATATCCTGCTGAGCATACCAACGCTTGTAGACACCGTGTGTACAGCAGTGGGACATCATGTACACAGCGGAGACACCACAAGGGATGCCACAGGAGGGCATTAAAGAGAACAATGCCATACCACACGCTGTTGCTGGCAGTGGATGTCCAACAAGGAAGCACCATAGCAGGGGATAGTACATGTATGTATACTGTCCCAGCACGCATGTGTATGAGCATATACCGTTGATGTCATATGTAAGGTGTGGCCGACGTGCAAGTATGCCCTGCATTAGGGGATAGTATGTGAAATATGTGTAATGTAAAGTTGTCTAGGTAGATATGACAGATATCATACACAGTATCACAGGCATATCATACATAACACAGGTATCGCCTATTGAATGTACAATCACAGGATACATATGGCCTGTAGGTATGGGACAGAGTAGTAGCATGATAGCTAGTCTAAATGGAAGGGACACCAAGTAACCATGCCCAAAGGACATGTAGTAGCTGCACAGGTGCACAGTGGGCAACAATGCAGTCTGGCAGGTCCACGTGTCAGCACATGGGCAGTGTACACAGTAGTGTCACCTCTCCATGGTAGTGTCCTGTGAACAGCAGAGGCAGGTGTCAACTGCACCACTACACAGTACCGCTGCTGTGGTGGTACCAGGACAACGTGTCACTCAAACAGCAAGGGAGGTATAACATGAACAGTGCTACCATGTGTCCCTGCGGGATGTACACAGGACCTATGTTCCACAGCATGGTGTGTGTTGTGTTCATGGAAGTAACACAGAAGCCCAGCCCATGCAGTGTGGCATGTGTGCACATATCCAGGAGCATTCCGTTCACACTGCCCACCGCAGATGGCATGTATGAGGAGTATAGTTATATATATATATATATATATATATATATATATATATATATATATATATATATATATATATATATATATATATATATATATATATATATATATATATATATATATATATATATATATATATATATATATTGGTATATGTCTCTGCCTACTGTAGTCTTTATGTAACCTGTCCTTTTTGGACATTCTTCTATCGTAGTCATTTGTTACAAAGATGTTTACATTGTTCTATTGGGCTTTTTCCCTTTGTGTGTGGAGCTTTTCCTCCCCGGGCCTCTACTGAAAATGGACATCTATCCAGCTAGACTAGCCCGGTCAACAAATGTATAATAAAAATAAAAAATAAAATAAATATGCATCACTAATGTGGAGGACATGGGCCGTGTCAGAGCAGAAGACACCCCTGAGTATGTGGTATGCAGATGTGTACAGATGTGTTGTCCGTATGTCAGCCGCATATGTAAACTGTCTGAGCCCAGTAAACATCGTGGCATGTCACTGTTGTGCCATGTAAAGCTGTAGCTGTTGTTGAAGGTACACCATAAATGTGTTATTGTACCCTTGTCTGTGTGTAGATGTGTGTAGTTCACAGGTACAATGGCTACCTATGTACCAGCATCACACACAGTACAGATAGGTGTGGCCTTGCAGAAGGATATCCATGCCACAGTGGAATACGGTAACCACAGGACTGTGTGTGGCATATGTGTGTACTGCAACCATGTACAATGTGATATGTATGTACAGGACCACTATCCATGTGATAGTCAGTGGGTGAATGTAGTTATGCAAAGGTGATGTGCATGCACCATGTGTCATGCATCCTGATGCCATGATACGCATATGAAGTATCCGCCACACTGACACCCGTATGGTTGGTATCGGTATGAGCTGGTGGAGCAATAATGGCGCCTGGTATGTAGGTGCGGGAAATCTAGGCATGGACAGTACTCTGTGACAGCATGTTCCATATGTAAGCATATAGTGAACATGAGTGGCCCTATGACTGAGGACTGTGTAATGCAATATGTACCTGACATGTAGTAGGTACTATGGTATGCTGGCACCACTGTGTGTACAGTCCATGAGCCACATAGCAGAACATCCGGAGACACAGGGTATGATGTGCAGGTGGATGTGTATGTTGTCAATACCAGAATGTGGAATGTTGCTGAAAGGCAATGTGAGGACAACATATGATGTGTCGGCCTCTGTACCATCCTCAACTGCCCATGCAACTGTATGACAGGTGGCCAGCATGTGTATGTGCCTAGCTGTGGCATACACAAGCCCAACACGGGTGCTCGGAAAGGCCTGGAGCCCATCAATGTGTGTGGGACTCACGTTCCTGAGGATGTGCCCCATTGCCATGCAGAATGGCCCAGTCATGGGTGTATGACTATAGTCCCACTCGTGCAATGCAGTGCCACCCGTGTGTAGTGCGATAAATGCCGCTGTGCGGTGGTCAGGGTCCACAATGTCCGACAAAAGGCTAGCAGTGAATATAGTGGCCTGGTGTGGAGACATATTCCGAACAGGTTGGTGGGACATTACAGCCAGGGACATTGGAAGGTGACATTGGGCCAGTGTCCCAGGACATATTGTGTGCATATCAGTACTGTGTATGTGACCACAGGGACACTATGATGTCCATGTACGGATTGCGACCCTGTAGTGAGTGAGAGGGTGTATTGACGGTAAGTACGCCATCGCCTGGCACGTTGCCAACATTAGCTCGGTCTGCAATGCTTGGGTGACTTGTGTATGTGACATCAGATGTGGATGTTGCCAAAGAATACTGACATACCACCACAATGCCTGAGGCCCCACACCACAATGTGCGGCAGTCATGTTTAGGTAGCTAGCCTTGGAGTATGTGATGATGGACCTCAGGGACCCTCAATGGCTGAAAAGTTATGCACCCCACACATGTGCATGTACATCACTGTGCAACAGCCTGTACATGTGGGTGTACATATGTGCATGGAACATGACCACCACAGTGGCGTCTGTGAACTGGTCAGTACCGCCATGTCTCTGTGTGGAGTAGCATGATTCCTGCAATTGTGTACATGCTACTGCAGCGCACTGTGGTATGTGTCAGCATATGTATGTGCAGTGTCCATCTGCTTGGGTGTCATGATGTTAACAACTGCTGTCAGCAGACGTCCGTAGTAGTTGTTGTAGTACACATGTTCCGTGCATGCTGTGATGGGCGTGTTTCCAGGGTGTGGCTAGCAAGGCCGTGTAGCATATGTGTTGAATCCACCAAAGAGGGATAACCCAGGTGTGTCACACCAGTCACATGGAGGTAGTGTTCATGCTAAGGGTAGTGTAGGTATGGTATGTGCTGTGTATTGTTTCACCCAGCTGAGCGGAGTGCATGACTCAAGCATGTGTAGGTACATGGGTGTCTATCCCAGGGAAGTGTGGGTTACTGTCAGCACACAGCAGTGGTAGCTGTCTGAGGCCCAATGTACACTATAACAACACAGACGGTATGTAACCTGTGGTGTACACTGTCGACTCTGTCGCATGTTACAATGTGTATAGCGGTCACAAACACGGTTATCTGCACATGGAGCACCTATGATGCATTGTGTTAAGCAACTATCCAGGATGTGTGCAAAACACTGTGTGATGTGTGAACCCCTCATCTGTGGGTGTTCCGGTCCAGGTATGGGCCTGGAAGGTACGGTCCATGTACAATCCATAATCGCAGGTGTGCTGCGCAGAGCATGGAGGCAGGTCCCAGTCACCGCAGAGATATGTGAGTGGTGCAATAGTGTGTGTACCCTGCTTGTGTGCATCACAGTGGAAGATGCAAGCATTGTTCCACATGACCCCATGCCGTGCCTGCCAGTTACAGCCCTGCCGGTGACAGTTATGTAAAACTGCCAGAGAGGCAGTATAGTATGTGATGATGTACATGTGTGCTCTATACCCCAGGCCGATGGCTGCAGGTCATGAGTGCCACAGCATTGTGTTTGACCTGGACTGTCATAGCGGTCAGATACCACATGCCTGTACAATAACAGTAGGAGCATAGGCAACTGTTGCAGTGACACAGTAGGTCAATGTACAGTGTCCTCGTGTCCAGACCACTGCCGACTGTACATCATGGCTAGACACACACCCAGAGGGCTATGTACACGTAGTCTATGTATTGCCATCACAGGGCAGTCACAATAACATGATGTATGAGAGATATATTGCACCAGGTGATGTGACATGTGTGCGTATGTTGAGTGTCAGAGGTGTTCACCCGTCCGCAACATCTCAGTGCATGATGCCTTGTGTAACATGATGTGTGGAACTGCAGTGTGATTCACAACAGCGTCATCCGTGACTGGTGTGTTGTGAATGGTGTAACCCATGAGTCTGCGGGATATACACTGATGTTGGCTGCCATGCTGGGGGCCACCAGTGGCACCTACAGTGGTCATACAGACATATTGCATACATTGTTCTTGCAAGAATGTCCATTGTTGTAGATGATGTGTTACTACATGATGGTCGGTGTGTTTTGTGACTGTTACCCATCCAGACATGACCGTCAGGTGCAGTCATGGTTGTCGACAGCATCACCCCCATCCACAGCTGTCAGCACCCTGTCCCCAGAATGGGTAACAGTAGCCCTCGTACTGTGTGACTAATGTGCAGATCGTAGAACACCTACTACTGGCTGCCTAACAGTGTCATCTAGGAAGGGTATATGATGGCTGGAATATGCTGCTCCAATGTATAAATATGATATCCCAATGAATTACAATGATTCCCATCTAGTAAGCCATGGCTGGCATGTAAACCGTGTACAACAATGACTGTGTGACTGACCCTTCCAATGTGGTGCCGTGATGAACATGCACCCGTTAGAACACCAAATGAGGTACGTTGCACGTAATGATGTACAACTGACAGCTATGGGCACAGCATGGATGCAGAAGCACATCTCCCACAGGCAGTACCACTGTACGGTGGTAGGGGGGCATTGCACGAGTACATGTGACAGTTGCTGTATTGCCACATGTACGACATATCCGTCATATAGGGGTAGCACTGGTACGTGACGGTTGGACATGCCTGTACATACGGCCATGTCCCACAGGATATGTGTTAAGTGTGTACAACACCTGTCGTACCGTCAGCAAGCTGTGAAGTGTATGACTGCCAGTGTACCTGTGTGACATGTTGTGCAATGGGTGCAAAGGTATGCAGTAGCGCATGACATGCTCACATGTCCTGCACAGGTGCATAGCTTGACAATACAATACAAATAGGGTGTTGGATAATAGCAACCCACAAGAGGTGATGAGTACGGGTGGCAATGCACTTACACCTTTCCGGGTAAGGTGTGCATGTCCATGACACATTAGCACCTGAGATGTTAGCAGTACAGCTGTACAGGGAGGCATGTATATTTGATTACAAATACCCTTGTGTGTTCCACCAGTGGCCTGTTGACAGACAGACATCAACACAATGTGCAGCATTGACATGTGCACAGCACATCACCGCTGGCTACAGTAGAACAGGGTTAATGTGTTGACATGTGCACAGAACATCAGCACCAGCTACAGTCGAACACGGTATGTGTTGAACCCCACCGTCATTGTAGCCCATGCCACAGAGAGACATGTTATGCATCTGTATGTACGGCTGGGAATGGACCTGGCCTAGCAGTATAGCTGTGTCAGTGTTGCGAATGACATACTGAATGGGCTGTGTGTGTGAGGTGTGTGTCATAAGTGTATGGTCTGATGGATGATACCAGCATTGCCACCGCTATGGGAACATCCCCGTCCCCATAAATGAATACCTCGGCTGTGCTCAACACCATGGTCACTGTGGAAGGGATGGTGCTGTGCGGTGCACCCGCCGACATGGTGGTGACAGCAGGCACTGGATGTAGACATATGAGGTACCCATGTCAGGTCGGGGTACCATCCATGTGCACGGGATATCACCGTGCGGGCATATACAGCACTCTGTTGAACAATATTACAGCACATAGCACCTGTCAGGGGTAATGTTTATGCATGGGTGTGCGATACCAGCATGCACCATACACACCCCACCATGCAGCATGCTGCCTACCTTGCAGAAGGACATTGTCCACACCATGATGATGGACATGCGACATGTCCATATACCCATATAAATGACATATGGAATGGACAGCCACCCTCCCAATACTGGTATTCCACAGGCTGGACACATCCCTGTGCCATTTATGTGATATACCCTGCCATACCATGCAACCCTGTCCATCAAGGCTGCACGTGCCATCACAGTCATACATGGTGCGATGGCCACATGGCACATGCACTATCAACTGACCGGATCAGTAATGTGGCACTGATGCACCTTGTGGTGTCACAAGTGCTGTGTGACAGCATGTACAATGTGCGCGCGCACATGCTATGTTTGACCATCCCTGCACATGTCATATGATTAGACATTGTCCCATGTGTATCACATGTGCAATACAGGCGAGCCATGGCAGGATGTTCAACATGCGTACAGTGCTGAGTAGATGTATATGGCAAAACACATGCATGTACAGGTGTCCATGTGTATGTGTGCAGTGCCACTGCTGACATCCATAACGGCTGCGTCTGTGATGCCATGTGACATATACACAGCATCCAGGTGAACAGTAGAACTGTGGACACATCGGGCCAAGTGCAGATTGGTAAGAACACAGGTGCAGGCAGGTACACATGTCCACAGCAGGTTACCATCTACATGGAGTATGTACAGTGTGATGAGTTGACACAGAGATATGCTATCCACTGCATAACGGTGTGACAGGTGTGACAGCAACACGTCAGCAGTGTCAGTGTCATGATGCATCTCAGAGATTACTGTGCAGATGTCGTACATGTCATAGCAATGTATGTTCAGCGGTATGCCAGTACATCAGTGTGAATGTGACCTGTCACCATCATTATGTCTTACAGATAATGCCACGTTCACGACTCCCAGCCTTCAGCCACCAGGAGGATGAAGTAATCATACCATTGCTCCATGACAACTATGACGTGCTGTTCAGCCATGTACCACAGCAAGCGCAGCAGCGGGATGACCTGTGGCAGGATATGCGCAGGAGGGTGAATGACGTCGGTGCCAACAACCGCACCTACCAGCAGGTACGCCGACACTGCACGGACCTCATACAGCATGCGAAACAGCGTGCCACTGCAATCACCAGAGAACAAGGTGGAACAGGTGGTGGGCCACCAACCCAGCCCCCACTCACACACACAGAGGAGCTCCTGGCCAGTCTGGGGACACCCAGGGAACAGCATGCTGAAACACTAGCCGCCATCGTGGAGGTGGGTGTCTCCCAACCAATGAGCCTGGAGTTGCCTGGTAAGTCGGTCTTGCATATGAGTATGATATCCACTGTAGTTGCAGGTGTCACTGTACATCATGTAAAGTAACAACACATGCCAGGTATATGGGCACACAAGCCGCATACTACAGTATGCTACGTTGTGTATGCAGACGTGTGCATACCATATGCTATCACACAGGTACATGATGTCACATGCACAGTGCGAACTGTGGCTGTCATACAGTCATGGCTAATGTTTATACTGTTGTGTTGCCCCTATACAGGTACCTCTGGCGTGTCGCATGGACAGGGGTCCGTCGCAGGTGAGACTGTTGTCAGTATCAGGAATGTTACAGTGTAGAGTTATTTGCCATGTGGCCAGGTATAACATGCACACCTGGGTTTAGTTCCAGTCATGTTATACAGGTTGCACCACCAGACACACACATGCCACCCGTGTGCAGTAGATACAACCGTTATTATACACTGGCATGAAACCACAGTACCTGTCAATGTGATATGTGCGGTCAGCTATGCATACCACGGTGAAGGTGTTCTACAATGGATGCATATGTAGTATGCATTGGAACAACATTCGTGGTACGCACACAGTACCACACAGTGAGCAGTGATCTGGGCAGCACACAGGTGTCACCAATGTGACATATGCCCCTACATTGTGTGCACACATTGTGACACGCCACCCGACATGTCCCAAGCTGGTGGTGTTCTGTCTGCAATATTGTCACACCATCACATGACCCACACCTGACATAACAAACATCCACACTGTTGTCTGCATAGCCCTGTGGAGTGTGACACCTCTGACATGTATGGGTGTATGTCACATGGGACACCACAGACATGTGTACAAGATGCCCATCACACACAATTGTCCAAGTCCCATTCACACATGGCCATGGGTGATAGCCACAGGCATGTTGCCACACAGTACACCTGATGTGGATAGACCCCGTTGCACATTTTCCACAAATAGTGCAAGCATAGCCGTAGTGGACCACCTGTACATATCATGTGTTACACCGGACAACCAGAATGCCTGCCTGCAGCCACCGGAGGCATCACCGATGTCTACCATATACGTGCTGTGGAACAGCATGACTGTGTTGCAGTCATGGCATTGCAATGCATCCATGTTATGCATTGCACAGCAACATACATGCATCATGTTGCCATGCAGTGGCACAGTGCCAGTACTCCACACTGTATAGCTATGTACACAGCCCACACTAACCACACCTGCACATACATATGTGCTGAACATGCATTCTATCTGTAGGCTGTACACACAACACTGCACTGTGAAGCCCATTATGATGCAGTGCATGTGGCGGGACACCATTGTGTCACACATGTATACATGTCACTGCACATGTCAGCGGAGTACATGTCAAGGTAACGTCAGCCATGTGTACTGTTAACCTGTTTGTGGCCACATGGTGTATCACGGTGATGCATGCAAACTACCATGATTGTGTGTACTGCATGCCTACTGATATGACACCTGCTTGATGTAGTGTGCACCCCAGGGTGGTATGCATACTAACACTATTAATGTCTGAGCTGCATTCCCTGTGCTGTAGTGCAGGAATGCTGCATGCCATCTGTAATATCACATGCATGGTGTGTCTGTGTGTGTGACTGTGTCTGTGTGTCTGTCTGTGTGTCTGTGTGTGTGATGAGTCTGTGTGTGTGTGTGTGTGTTTGTGTGTGTCTGTGTGTGTCTGTGTGTGTGTGTGTCTGTGTGTGTGTGTGTGTGTGTGTCTGTGTGTGTGTGTGTGTGTGTGTGTGTGTGTGTGTGTGTGTGTGTGTGTGTCTGTGTGTGTGTGTCTGTGTGTGGGTGTGTCAGTGTGTAATGTACCTTACAGTATGTCTTTGCATTCACAGGTGGTGTAGGTCGTTACCCTCCTGCGGTCCATCTGATGTTAGTGTCACCACGGATACTAGTGGTGATGACCATATGCATGAGGTACAGGCAGGGTTGTCAGGGGCAGAATCTGCACCATTGGTTACCATCCCACCTATGCCCCCCTCATCCTCGCACACAGTTCTGATGCCAACACATACCACATCACCGTTACCCATAGAAGAAGGACAGTCAGCATCTGTTGGCATTGAACAGGAATGTGTGGTGGCTACAGAAGGTGTGACTACACACCATGTTGCCAGTGTAATGACTGGTGATGTGCCACACAGGCATGTGGCTGGTGCTGCTCATAGGAGGACCTCTGGCAGACATGCACCTGCAGTACAGGGCGCAGCAGCTGGTATCACCAGACGCATGTTCCAGACTGTAATGGCGGCACAGGCACGTGCAGAATGGCAGAACCAAGAAGGGCAGAGGCTGCAGAGGGCTGCAATCCATACCCTAAATGACAACATCCAGTCATTGGCGAATGCTCAACAGCAGATTGCTAATGTACTGGATAGGCGATTAGGTGAAATGGTTGGAATCCTCGACCGAGGCATGGCAATCTGCGAGCGTGAGCTGTCTGTGCTGGAACACCTGGTAGGGGTGAGGCGTAGGACACGTGGTCGTAGGCCAGCAACACCACCTAGTGGAGGTCGACGTGTGCGTGCCACCTCTCATGCCCACTCCCATAGTGCCGGTAGCAGTAGCAGTGCAGCTGGTGCTGCACTGTCCACACCAGGACACAGCAGGCCACGTGGATGTGGCCCTGGCCGGTCCCATTGTGGACACGGTTCCAGCGGACATGTGTCATCGGACAGTAGCCACTCTATACCTCCACCTGGTAGTGCCCGTGCAACCCCAGGCAGGCACAGGTCACGTGGCCATGGACGGACACAGTGAGCTGTACAACCTGCACTGTACAGTCTGGGGCTGTCAATAATACCCCTTCTAGGCATCACATATGGCTGAACTGTGTACACACATACCCACACACAGCAGACACAACTGTAGGGCTCCACCACATCCACATGCATTCTGCACAGACCTGCCCAGTAAACTCACCGGCCCTTACACACACACATGATGTTATCCATTGGTGCAGCCTATGCCCCTGGCTAACATATCACCCTGTGCATATGATGAAGCCTCTGCCGCATCCCTGTCATCCACACCATCGGTGCAGGGTTATGCAAATATATTCTGATGCACAGGGTGGACAGGATAGTGAGAGGTGTATGTGATACCTGTGTATGCATAGCGTGGGATGTGTATGTTGCAGTGGTTGTGTATGAAAACTGACAGATGCGTATGTGACGTGGGTTGTGTATTGACAACATGCAGCAGACATACCATGTTGTGCAGGTGCAGCATGCATTGTGATGTGTTCACGGTATGTGTGATGGTTACATGTGTAGCACCATGTTGGTTCTGATAACCTGAATCCCTCCTATGGTGTACTCACATGTGCCTACAGGGAGCACTGTTATCGGTCCCCCATGTGTAGCTGTGGACTACCCACAGGCACATCTGGCAATAGCAGCATACTACATGTACCCGCAACCTGCCTGGACACCTACATGACACACAAGTCCGCACATATACTGCACCTGACGCATGTGGTTGGTGCCACAGGCTACAGTGGACAGAGACGTCACATACATAGCAGGACACACTACAGGTATGGTGACATGGTGCAGGTGTCGTACACAGCGTGCTGGCCACTGACTGCACGTGTCACCTGTCAGCTGTGGGGCATGCTGTGCAGCAGTCGGACCCTGTAACAGTACAGGATAATGGTCGCAATCGCGGTGTGTACACCACTATGACGCACACCCCATAGTGTGCAGATGGGGACACCTGCCTGTGTGGTCAGCACCCTCACAATACTATGCACCCACACGCCATGTCACAGGGGGCAGACTTGCACAGGTGGCCAGTATGGCTCACACCTATGGCATCGACAGGGTTGTGCAATGCAGCACCAGTACGGGATGGTCACCCTGTGTGGTTAGTGTCTGTTCACAACAGTATATTTGCATACACCCTCACACCAAGCAGCAGACATACCAACATGTCGACACACGCACATTGTGGTGACCACACATGTATACACGGAGAGACAATGTGTTGCATGTACTGCACCATCCAAATCCATGCACCCCACACTGAGGTATGTACAGATCTCTACTATGGTGTACAGGGATGTGTAGCACGTGGGACATATTCCCCCCGATATGTGGCATACATGGGCACACATTCATGCACACATGTCAGTGCTGGGAATACTACACCCGCCATATGATACGTGTGCAGGCATGCAGCGGTATGTAGTGCATTATGTGTACCAACACTGTATCTGGCAGATGTGCCGATATATGCACTTGGTAGGTGGTAGGTGTTACAGTTGCCATGTGACATACAGGCGATGACACCTGACCGCTGGGTGTGCATTATGTCAGCACTGTCATGTAACAGCGACATAGCATACTGTATGCACATGGCAGGGTAGGATGGTGTGTGACACACCTGTGAGCCACCACCTGCACACATGCATGTGGACAGGTGTTTAAACACATGATGTACATGCATATCTCCATATGTGCTGTTTCTATGCCACCATATAACGGCCCCTATGATGGGTACGGATGTGGTAGGGTGTTGCAACTATGTTATGGACATCGGCCACTGCTCATGCATGGCTGCTCCATGCACAGTACACATGTCACATGTGTCTCCTGTTGCCATGTGTGTATGCATTGCTACGTTATGACATGTGTGTTGACATACATGGAACATGGACTGTGGTATGGTATCACAGCTGTCACAGGCAAACAATACAAGGGTATGTGTCCCAGTCAACACCGCTACACCCTGTAGTGGGAGCATTCCACAGACATGGGTCCACCTTCCATTCATGTGTGTAGCACTGAGTACGCCAGTGTTATGCATGTGGTACATCACAGGCTTTGTATGTGTCATGTGTGCAGTCCATGCACACATCCAGACAGTCACATGTATGACATATCCGGACGTTGGTTCACCCTGGTACAGCAGCAGTCATGTGTCACAGCTGTGTCAGGGCCGTGGTATGTGTGGAGCTGACCTGTCCATGTATACAGATATGGGTGGACTACATCACACATGTTGGATCATTGTTAGTACATGTGTACTCTGCACAACTGGTGTACACTGCTATACAGACCTGTGGACATATGTCACATGCTGTTGTTGGACCGTGAGGCTTACTGCTGCACCGATGACATGGTGCTGGCATGGCAGCTACAGTGTTCACTGCAGTGTGTACATGTTTGACCTGCACCCGTGACACCTGTGATGTCATCTGTGTGTGTACGAGTAGCTGCATGTGTGACCACCCTGTGCGTGTGGACAGGTTTACCTTACTGTGACCTGCAGTGTGTACACTCCGTCTGCATGCTGGATGGCGTGTAGCAAATGCTAAGTGTGTGAGCATGCCCAGTAAGCAGTTGTGTAGATGGACACACAATACAGTGCACACTGCGCCCTTCTGTGCGTATACCCCATGTGCATGTATGTTTCCCCTTTGCAACCGCTAAGTGTGTGAGCATGCCCGGTTTGCTGTTGTTTAGGTGGACACACAGTACGTTCCACACTCTGCCCTTTCATGATTACACTCCATGTGTATGCATGCTTGCACTTTGCAAATGCTAAGTGTGTGAGCATGCCCAGTATGCCATGCATGGACACACAGTACATTCGGCACCGACGTCTGATACTAGGCGTGTAGCCATGCCCAATGACATCCTGCATAGCCATGGTGGCCGTCCATGCAAATTATATGTAGTTGCTATGCCACAATGGATGCCTACATCATACACACTGGTTGCTCTCTCAAAGGGTGTACTGTCTGTGGTGCATCCTGTATTCATTTCAGGCTGTACTGCTCCGTAGATAGGTAGTATTCCTGAGTGCAGCACCACCGTGTTACTGTACGTCCACCTTGGGATAGTAACATGCTGTGTGACTGCTCACTCTGTATTCATTCCCTATCGGCATCCTTGCCTTTGCAGATGATATCACCCACCTAGGAGTATGCCTCTTGACAGTGCTGGGCTCAGTAATCTCGGTAGCGCGTTCTGTAAATGCATCCTGCTGTAGTGTGTTCATGTAGTTAGGTGTAGGTTCAACTCCCAGCTCTTCCCACTGTGTGTGTGTGTGTGTGTGTGTGTGTGTGTGTGTGTTTCCAGCCGCCTCTGGGGACAGTAATGCTTTTAGACGCTTCACAACACATACATTTGCTATCAGCGTCTATTCCTTTGCGGATGATGTCACCCACCTAGGAGTATGCCTCTGACTGTGCTGTGCTTAGTAATCTTGGTAGCGCGTTCTGTAAATGCATCATGCTGTAGTGTGTTCATGTAGTTAGGTGTAGGTTCAACTCCCAGCCCTTCCCACTGTGTGTGTGTGTGTGTTTCCAGCCACCTCTGGGGACAGTAATGCTTTTAGATGCTTCACAACACATACATTTGCTATCAGCGTCTATTCCTTTGCGGATGATGTCACCCACCTAGAAGTATGCCTCTGACAGTGCTGTGCTTAGTAATCTTGGTAGCGCATTCTGTAAATGCATCATGCTGTAGTGTGTTCATGTAGTTAGGTGTAGGTTCAACTCCCAGCCCTTCCCACTGTGTGTGTGTGTGTGTGTGTTTCCAGCCGCCTCTGGGGACAGTAATGCTTTTAGACGCTTCACAACACATACATTTGCTATCAGCGTCTATTCCTTTGCGGATGATGTCACCCACCTAGAAGTATGCCTCTGACAGTGCTGTGCTTAGTAATCTCGGTAGCGCATTCTGTAAATGCATCATGCTGTAGTGTGTTCATGTAGTTAGGTGTAGGTTCAACTCCCAGCCCTTCCCACTGTGTGTGTGTGTTTCCAGCCACCTCTGGGGACAGTAATGCTTTTAGATGCTTCACAACACATACATTTGCTATCAGCGTCTATTCCTTTGTGGATGATGTCACCCACCTAGAAGTATGCCTCTGACAGTGCTGTGCTTAGTAATCTCGGTAGCGCGTTCTGTAAATGCATCATGCTGTAGTGTGTTCATGTAGTTAGGTGTAGGTTCAAATCCCAGCCCTTCCCACTGTGTGTGTGTGTGTGTTTCTAGTCGCCTCTGGGGACAGTAATGCTTTTAGACACTTCACAACACATACATTTGCTATCAGCGTCTATTCCTTTGTGGATGATGTCACCCACCTACAAGTATGCCTCTGACAACTCTGTGCTTAGTAATCTCGGTAGCGCATTCTGTAAATGCATTATGCTGTAGTGTGTTCATGTAGTTAGGTGTAGGTTCAACTCCCAGCCCTTCCCACTGTGTGTGTGTGTGTGTGTGTGTGTTTCCAGCCGCCTCTGGGGACAGTAATGCTTTTAGATGCTTCACAACACATACATTTGCTATCAGCATCTATTCCTTTGCGGATGATGTCACCCACCTAAAAGTATGCCTCTGACAGTGCTGTGCTTAGTAATCTCGGTAGCGTGTTCTGTAAATGCATCCTGCTGTAGTGTGTTCATGTAGTTAGGTGTAGGTTCAACTCCCAGCCCTTCCCAGTGTGTGTGTGTGTTTCCAGCTGCCTCTGGGGACAGTAATGCTTTTAGATGCTTCACAACACATACATTTGCTATCAGCGTCTATTCCTTTGCGGATGATGTCACCCACCTAGAAGTATGCCTCTGACAGTGCTGTGTTCAGTACTCCGAGTAGCGCATTCTGTCATTGTGTCATACTGTTGTGAGATAGGGTAGGTAGGTGTAAGGTCAATTCCCATGCCTGCCAGATGTGTGTGTGTGTGTGTGTCTATGCTCCCAGCCGCATGGGTTCGTAGGTTATGGTTTTAGACGCTTCGCAACACACATATATCCTGCTGACATCTCTGTGTTTGCGGATGTTGAGATGCAGCTAGTGGACTGCCTGTGTGTCTGCTGTGCTTAGTGACCTCCGTAGCGTGTTCTCTACGTGCGTCCTGCTGTGGTGTGTAAGGGTACTGATGTGTAGGTTCCACTACCGGCCTTGCCACATGTGTCTGTCTGTATCTCTCTCGATGTATATACATATACATATTTTATGCCCATGGCGCTGCTCTTGCATGGACAGCTGTCAGTCCCATGTATCGCATATGTGCACAGCTTACACATAGCAATGTGGTACGATGCAGATCCACATGTCCATGCAACGTCCATGTTCTGGGAGGTGTTACACGCCCTACAGACATCTGCTGTATATCTTGGCAGACAGCTATCCTTGCTGTACTGTCACTGTACTCGTACACGCCATAGACTTACTGTATCATTGCCTGTGTATGGTGTGTGTATGTCTATCTGAGCTGTGTGCATGGTCATGTGTATGTCCCACTATAATCATCTGTGCAAGTGTCGCCAATATAGGTAGTCCATGTAGACTGCTGTTTAATGTGCATTCCAGCACATACCTGCAGACAGTACTGCCCCTCCTACTGCGGCACATTTCATCGTCTTGCAGTGGATAATACTGTTTCCACACACATGTATCTGTGTCTGTTCATAACACTCCACCTCAAGGAGCGTATATCTGGACAAGGCCTTATGTGATAGTGGGACACTCAGGGCCAGTCATGACATGTTGCTCTTAGAAACATTGATAGTGGGCACAGTGATATGTTATGCATGCGTATGGCATTTCTGTCTGATTTGGTGTCTTCATCGCATGTTTGTCGTTTCCTGTTGTCAGTTATCATGAGGGTGCCGGACTGTTACTGTTACGTGGAACACAGCAAACATATGAGGCATACTTCTACACAGTCTGCGTACATCTGTGCAGTTGCAGAGTATGTGTCTGATACAACATACCTACTGTCTGACTACAATACACACACAGTGTATGGTGGCATGACAGACCGCATGACATTACTTTATATTTGCATGTCACACCCACGCAGACAGTTGTACTCCTCACACAGGTCTACATCTGCTTATCCACACTAATTGTTCTTTCATGTACCATATGTGTGCGTCGTATTTGCGCTTTCCGTCAGTGGCGGGGCCCACGTACGACTATGGGGGCCTGGTAATTATTATGTTGACACGTCATGACACCCTGGGGGACAGTTACCTTTGTGTCTGGTTACCTTCCACATTGACCTTCACGGGGCATACGTTGTCATTCACATCTTCCGGGGTATGACTTATACATGTTTGCACATTTGTCCTGCTGTCTTTCTTCTCACCTGTCCGCCTAGTATCACCGGTTCAGTACATGTATTTTGGACAGGTTAGCTCCTTCATACCCTTGACCTGTTGTCATTATGTGTACACGCCCTGACGTTCGGCCTTTGCCCTTGTTACTTTTCACATAGTAATGTGCCTTCCTCACTGATTGCTGCCTAGGCATTGCGGACTGTGCGATAGGTGATGGTGACCACTATTTCCATTGCATGATTAGTGACACTCATAACATCCGTATGCATGGCTACGCCAGTATTCGCACAACGGTCTGACTTTGTCTGGGGTATTTATAATATTGTCCCTATCTGTATTTCCTGTACTATGCCTTACTGCAGCTGTGTTATTCTGACAGTTTTCCAGTTATGGGTACCATCTTGGTCGTACGCATGTCCATCCATGGGATTCGCATACATGACACTGATTTAGGGCTGTACATATTTCCAACCTGCTTTCCGCATTATCCGGTGGATGCTTTGCACCATTGGTGGGGATAAAGTCATGTGCTATACCCACATCCCTCCCACGGGGCGGGCCTACGGATTCTCTGCCAAACAACACCTAGGCCCATTTCTGCATACCCAGCTTCCCATGCCTGCAACCCTCTATGGTACACATTACACATGCTTAATGTGTGCGGTACTGGGATGTGGACGCACTTATATGCACTCCCCACTCTAGGGATATCTGTTCATATGTCCTGCATTTCATGGACACACGTGTCATCACCCTTGAACCTGCTTTTAGTGCATGTTTAGCTGATTCGTATTTGCAGCTGTCACTTCTTTCGCATCAATTGTAGCGGGTGCTGTGAATGGATACATTTTTGGAGTCCTACCATGGACACTGTAGAACTTGCTGGACTGTCACTGTCTGGCCAGTGATTTTGACTGCTGCTGTTTGTTCCCCATTCGTGGATGTCTGACTACCCATATTATCTATTACTTGGCATATTTATATCCATATGTCATCTATACGGGACATAGGTCTGTTGTGTGTACATATATACATGTAAACCCCTCGTTTCATACCTTGCTTTGTTAATGTCTGTCTAATATGACTGTCCTAAAAGAACCCTACCCTCTCCAAATCATAACAGTCCTATGAGCAATTCCACCTATAAGATCAATCTAGACTAACTCATATTAACTCAAGATTAGGCCATTTTTGTCTTACTCAACTAGGCCATTTTTGTCTTACTCAACTGATTGCGAATTATCGTGAATATAATGAACTGTAACCAACTGTAGTTTCTACTGTAAAGATCTTTTTCATTGTATACTATGTAGATTGTCTATATGTCTTTGTAACTATCTGTCATTGTTAACCCTGTCGGAGCTTTTCTCCCTGGGACTCCACTGACAATGGACATATATCCAGTCGGACTATCCCGGTCAGCAAATGTAAAATAAAATAAAATAAATGTATAAATTACCTGTGTACATACATCTATAACCATACCATACCTTTCCACTGTACAGATACTGGCAGAGTGTACGGATGGTTTACCCTTTATCTTAGGTGTGTTTTACATTGACCTGTGTCTATCTGGCAATTTGCTGGCATTTCATGTGAGACTTACGGTGGCACCTTCTGACAGGTAGGTCAGGTTACGAATGCATAACCTTCGTCAATCCCTGCTACTAACACACCCGTTATTCTATCCACTTTCTATGTTTGTCTTAGCACATATCATGTGTTTCTCACTATTTGTACCAGTACTTTGCATGGCATTGTCCGGTTCCATACTTTCAGAGGCTGACAGTTCTGAGACGTGTATAACTAACATGGGGGTAACGGCATTAGGTTACTCTGCTGTGAGCGGATCACACACGCACAGGCACACTTGCATTCCCTTATTGTGGGTTACGCGCAGGCGCACATGAATATCCGTATTCCGGGTTACATATGTTTACCGAGTCTGTGTGCTTACGTGGCCTGTATTAGTTGTGACAGTTCCAGGGACATATCTGTGATCCGGTTAACGGACGTATGCGGAACACACTTCCACCTTTACATATGTAACTGTCTTTGCGGCACAGACGCATTAATTACACCTTCACATTTATATGTTCTGTAGTCATAATTCAAATGGGACTGCATTCACGTTGGCCGGTTGCTGTAACCACTACACGTTTGGTGTTCTGTCTCATTTATATGCACACCCATGGTACATAGCTACATTAACATATTCCCGACCCCCCCCCCCGCACTCACTTACGTCACAGGCATCCATTCTCCTGCTGGGAAAAGTGTGGTACTACATGTTACACATTCCCTATTCCTTAATGCTCTTGACCCAGGATGCATATGGTGTAACCGCAGGGATATTCAGATCACAGAGGCTTATAGCCCCAACGCATACCAGTCTTAGATTGTCAGGGTGTTCCTGTGGTGCTCTGGGTTTGGTCTTGCCCGCCTAGTGTACAGAACTGCCTTGACCATGTACAAATGTCAGACGAGGCACATGGGCATGGTTTGTCCATGTTTATTATACCATAACCCCCCCATTATTCCAAACCGTGCACGCTGATTGGCCAGCGTGCCCGTTGTAAATCGAGTTATAGTAATGGAGAATGGTCCGGTCGCCCGGACCTATTTCCATTAGTATACCTCGGTATTTAAGACCTGTCTCGCTATGTTACATGGGTTTAACATAGCGTGACAGCTTTACATAAGCCACGGAGATGTCCGTTGCTTACTTTGAGGCAGTCTCGCTATGCTACACACATTTAACATAGCGAGACAGCAACGGGGACTGCAAGCTCTCCGTTGCTTTTTTGTAGTGTTTTGCTATGTTAACTGAGTTTAACATAGCGAGAGAGTTTCGACATTAGCAACGGACATCTCGCGCAGTACATCAGCGCCACCGCGGATGCCAGACTTCTGCAGATGGGCAGCAGACAGGCATTCTACTGTGCCATTATGTAAAGGAATTAATAGTTTATTTTCTTACATGATGTCATGGTATAATAGCAATAACCCACTTCTGGGTGTAGGTAATGCTGTATTTACCCACGGTTGCCTTTGTTTGGTCCCTCGGGCTTCGCCCTCGGGACCGCACCACGCCAACCGTGGGTATATCCAGCATTACCCACACCCAGGCATGGGTTATTGCTATGATATTCCATCCATGTTTACAGACACGGGTGTTTGGACAACCGACAATAGCGTATGCTGTTGGCATACAATGATGTGGGTGGTGCCGGTTATCATGCATAGTCCATGTTGTGCGTTGTTCCCATTCACAATTGTCTATCCCCTGTCATCATTCATATGTGTATATTTATGTAGCACATGACTGAACTATGTATTACCTGCAGGTATGCTGTGTTACAGTGAACATATGTGACGGTTGGTTACAGTGTATATGTGTACGTACCTCTGTGATACTGGGGACTACCACACATCCTTCGCAGCATTTCATGCGTATGTACATACTATTATTCGGTGGCCTGTTGAAGGTTGTGTGAGCACCGCTTACATGTGTCCCTATTTGTGCACGCATCGTGTTGGTCTTTGTCCAGATTTTGTTGCTGTCATGGGTTGGACGGTGGTGTTGGTGTGTCATTGGGTTGTATTTCTACTGCCGATACTTCGGTGGGGGGTGGGGTTGGCACTTGTTCCTCTTTGCAGGGGAGGCCCCATTATGGACATTTGTGTCCTGCGTGGACACTTGACACATGCCATATGTCCTGTGATATTAACACAGTTGTGTATTTCTTACCTTCATTACTACTTGCATGTTACAGGCATTTTGTATCTGGTACACATGATTATTATATTGGATAGCTTAAGCTATTCACATGCTATGCAATAACCGTTCATTCTTGCATATACGTGTTATTCTATCCTTTGCATTGGCCGTGGGTGTTTTACCATACAGATCCACACATCTGCGAGTGATGTCCCACCTTGACAATCTGTGCATGTGGCAACCCTGCTGGGGTGGCCTGCTTGGTGGACGGCTATTCTGCCCTGTGTATTGTGTTTGGCATGTCTGCATAGCTACTCATCAGTACCGTTGCTGCACATACTGCTTTGTCCAGATGTGTACAGTTATGGACACCGTGGCGTGTGAACACCTATGGGGTTTCGACAGGTCAGTAACCACACGTGGGATGTACACATTCTGCCGGCACATTCACATGCAGCCATTTGGATTTCAATACCTGGGATGGGATGTTGACATATGTGGGGTACATATTTGCAAGCCTGTCACTGCCTAGGACAATACTTCCTACTACATATGGGGTATACCCGCTCTGTGTAGGTGTGCAGCTGCGCATGGCTGCTAGCTGGATTGGGTGGACATTCGGACATGGGTGCGGGTTACGTGCTATGATGGGGTTGTTGTGTATTACATTTGCATGCATGGGTTCTGCTTCTGGATATTCCGATTCGGCATATGCCATCCTATGTGTATGTGACAGTTACATTGCTGTGTATGGCACATTTTCCTGTACATATGTTTGTGTGTGTTTGGGATTTCTGGTTTCTTTATGGTTGTTATATGGCCATGACTGCCCGGCTGTGTACTATCACTACCACTGTGGGACTGCTGGTGACCGTGCCCATGGGGCTGGTCGTGTGTATTTGCAGCGCGCTGACATGATGCAGTACACCTCCGCTGGGTATGACTGCTGACAGTGCAATACGTAACGGACACAGTATTCTGAGTATCATGTGTTCCATGAATGGGAACATTTTGTATGTCGTGCATTTATGTTTTGGTTCTCCATTTTGTGTGGACGGGTACTATGTAGCATACTTTGCATACGTTTCATTGTCCACGGACACTGGTAGGTGCGGTTACTATTGCAGGTGGCCTGTAAGACTCAGCACATTAGGTTGCTCATCGCCTGCCGACTTGGCCACGCCTCTGAGCGCAACCTAGTTAGGCTCCCTGGACTCGCGCACGTGCCCTATGCACGTGGTTGTGGTTGCAGCGCACACTCATTACTATGCATGTGGTGCTGCTACGCCATTTGTACGCTGCACAGCCGGCGCAGGCCTTACACCGGCCTTGCGCCGAGCTTCATGAATCCAGGGGGCTGTCTAACAAATCTGAGATGTTTTTACTTCTTTTAGATATTCAGACTAATTAATTGATAAGTATATGCTAATGAATTTAAACCTAGTGATTGTTAGATATTTTATGAAGAAATTAAGTGAAATGCTGCACTATTTTCTGTGAAATGCTTTGATACAGTTGTTCCAACAGAAATTTGCCAGGTAAAAATTTATTATGTGGGAGGCAGAGTTTCTGTTTTGTTTTTAATCATCTCAAACAATGAGGTCACATTATTTAAGTGATGTACTCTGAAATACTGATGTTGGTCATCTGTAAAACTCTGAATATAGACAGACTGAGAATTATTGTTTGTTACTGGTCTCTGAGTTTAAATTCTGAAAAAAAAAACATATTTCTTGATAACCTGTAACCTAGAATACATGCACAGACATTTTCTTCTTGCATTTTAAAAACATCTGTTTCTTTCTAAAGTGGAATCACTTCATAGCCCTTTTTCTTACTATAATGTGTGGTGACTTTAATTATCCCTGTTAATCAGGGTAGCCTCAATATAGATATAACAGAATATTCATTATATTCATATACATTTATTCAAAGCTCACTTTATAGTCAGCTTGTTGAAGAACTTTTTTAAGAGAATTATATCTTGTGTTCAGTAATTTATAATTCAGGCAGTATCATCAAAAACATAAGATAATCTTTACAAACTCTGATTATCATTCACTTAAGTTTAATATCCAGGTTTTTCAATTAATGAGACATCACCCCAGTTCAGAAAATTTCCTAAAGTAGATCAATCCTCTATTTGCAAATGTATTGATGTCCAAGTTACGAGACAATATTTTGATTGAAATCAGTCCTTTACCTGTTCTTTCAATTTATGGAAATAGTAAATCCCAAGTTTTCTAACTGGTGTGTTAATGCATACATGAAGCAATACTGAAAAAAATCCATGCATGTGAATACATATTTGCATTGTTTTTACCCCATGTGAAATTCTTTCATCTCAGCTACATAGACAGTTGGTTACTTTCTCATACTATAAAAATTGCTTCACTTCTCAATTGGCTTTGATGATCTTTGATATAGGCAGCACATTTGACAGTTAAAACACTAGTGTATTTGTAATATTGCACTCAATAGCTTTGTTTCTATTATTGAAACTATACTAGTCTAGTCACACATTTTGAAAAACATAATGTTGAAACTGTAATGCTGCACACAAAGCCATTTTTTAGAAAATTCTAGATGTTCCCTGTCAGGAAAAAAAAAAAACAGGTCAAAACTGAATAATCTATTAAGGGACTCCAGAAATTATATAGTTTTAGCTAAATAATGGTGTATCAAAATTATCAGCTTCAAGGTTTTAATGCATATTTTCTGTTATTCATACATAATCTTAAAATTTCTCTCTGAATCAGTTACATATAGGACAGTTCTACTATACAATAATGAGTAAGGCTATTATCCTTAATACTTTGAAACAATTACAATTATGTAGGGTTCATTGTTCAATGTCACACAAAGTTTGATCCTCACCAGAAGCAATAAATGAGTTTTCCACCTGTCAAAGAATTCCATAGACCCTGTCTCCAAACCATTAGTCTAAATAATTCCTGAACATAACAAGACTAGAGGCCTTTCTAATCACTAGTGGTAATTCATTCCAGAATCTACCAAACCTTTGATGAAAATATCACTTCCCTGGGTTTGTATTATAAACTGAATTGTTCATGAAAAATGTATTAGTTCTACAACCACAGCTATGTCATTTTATCTCCATACTAATTGTACCTAACATACCAGCATCATTCATGCATCTGTACACAGTTCTAAGGTCACTTCTCACTAACTTGTACAGTATTGAGTAATGGGAAAATTGCTTCAATTGGTTGCTATAGTTAGGTGTTTAAATACATTTACCTGTTTAGTATAATACTTCTAAATGTTTTTTCAACCTAGTTAAATAGTTCTGTACTCGAAAATATTTTATAAAATGTCTTACAAGAGTCTTACAAATAGAAAATAAAACTCTCGTATCATGACTTGAAATACTGCTCATAATGTCCAATAAAAGATTATCTTCATACCTTAATTGTTTATCCAGTGTTAATCCTAAATCCCTAACCTTGTTCTCATTACTTAGTGTAGCATGACCTAGGCATACAGAAAACATGGGTTATTACAACCAAAGTATAATGCTTTAGATTTACCGGCTTTAAATCCCATGTTATTCCTTAGTGCCAAAATGTAAAGGGTATCCAGATACCCCTGTAGTATAGTTTCATCTTTTACCAATTAATGATTCATCCTATTTTGGTATCATCAGCATAAATATATCACTTTGAGAAATAAAGTTGAACATGTTGATATTCAACCACAAAGGATCCAAGCACTGAACCGTGAGGAACCCCAAATGTTAACTTCCTATCATCAGAAGTACTATCCATAGTTTTAATCTTTAAGGCCCTCAAAGTCAACCAACCACTAATCCACCTAATTACATACTTATTTATAAGCAGTTTATACAAAATGGATACAATTTATCTATGTGTTACAGAGTCAGATGCCTCTGATAGATCCAGATACAGTACATCTGCTGATAGCCTTATATCTGCAGATTCCCATACATTTTCATAGACACTTAGTAAGTAGGTCAGACAGGATCTGCTACAAGAAAAAAAACATACTGTAGATGCCCAGTGTGGTACATAACTTCTCTTTTACTAAGGAACAAGTCACTCTTTCAAAACATTTGCCTCTAATACATATGAGACTTACTGGGGGGAATTCAATAAAGCCAACATGGAGTGATTTTCCATGTAGGCATAGTGGCATGGCCCCAACATGGAAACCGGCTGCTGCGCAATCCAATAAACAGAGCAGATGGGTGTGCACGAGCGTGCGAACAGAGAAGTGTCCAAGGAATGCAAATCACCTCATAAGCAGGTGAAATCTATGCAAATGAGGGTGATTTGTGATCCAGTAAGCAGAAAGGCACCCATGTAGGTGCCGTGTAGGTATCAGAAATGTTCACGGGAAAAAAAACATGCATAGAAAAGTAGAAATTAAATAGAGGCTGTAAAAGCCCAAAAAGAAGGTTGGGTATTGCACTGTAGTGATGGAAATGGGCAAAACTATGGACAGTGAGTCCAAAAAGCAATGCAAATCATTAAAAAATGCTATTTGTTTTCTACACATATTACATTTGTGTGGCGCACAACAACACACAAACATGCTGTTATGCCAAAAAAAATTAAAATGAAATTTTCAAAAATAATGCAGTATAGTGCCCTGCATGCAGAGTGTACAATGGCAGGTTTCAGTGGTTGCTAAGGAGGCAGGCCCTGGAGTAGTGAAGTATCCAGGGTCAATGCAGGGAGATGTATGCAAATGAGCTGGGGTTACTGAATAGCAGAAATGGGCCACTGTGTCTGCAAATAAAACCTGTGTAGGGCTAGAACTGTGTAGGTAGTATTAGAACAGGTAGCTGACATCAAAAGGGTGTGTGTCATTCTATGTTTAAGTGGATTGGAGCTCAGCGGCACCCGTTTGTACTCAACTAAGCACAGCTAAGCAGAGTGGGGGGTGCCCTGTGCTGCTAAGCTGTGTTTATCCCCACAGCACATGGTTTAGCTGGTTTACGCTATGCTGAATGTGCCTGTGCATGGGGGTGTGTCCAGACTGCTGAGCACTGTTTATACTAGCTGCAGGTTTGTGCGCCACACCACAGTGCTTAGCAGTGGAACAATTAAAAAAAATGGAAATAGCCACGGGAGGCCAATCAAGTAGAAATGACTGATAAGCCCTTTTCAACAGACACTGACTCATTCAACCCCCCAATGATATACCTGTCAGGTGGAATAAATAATAGTGAGCCAATCACACAAGCTGCATCTGCAGCACACCCCTATAAAGTATGCATACACCCTACAATCTGATTTTTCCCACATACTCTGCACCATTGGTGTACACACTTGGCAATTTTAACTGACAAAATTATGGGGGCTGCTGCTTCTCTGCTACATCTGTATGTGCTAGAGGCTGAGGTCAGTGCTGATGCTGATGCTGACAATAGGCCCAGACTGAGAAGGAAAAGAGTGTTCAGGCTCAGGGTAACCTTCCAAGGGCTACATGAGTTGGAGATTGTAGAGTGCTACAGGCTGGACAGGGACATATATAAGAACTCAGTGAGCTCTGCCGGCCTCAACTCAGAGCCAGAGCCAACAGAGGGGAATCCATCCCAGTGGAAACAAAGGTATGTGTAGCTCTTAGAATATTAGCTATGGGTACTTTTCAAAGACCAATTGGGGACATAATGGGGGTCTCACAGGCATCTGCATCCAGGGTACTCCACCAGTTCCTGGATGCCATGCAAGCACATGCCAGTGAGCACAATTATTTGCCCCACACCCCTGAGGAGAGGGCCAGCAATATGCATCTCTTCCACCATGTAGCACATTACCCTGAGGTACTGGGTGCCATAGACTGCACTCATGTGAACATCAAAGCACCACCCAGTGAAGAGGGTAGAGTCTACATCAACCACAAGGGGCATCACTCCATCAACTGCCAGGTCATGTGCAATGCCCAGGACATTATGATGAATGTGTGTGCTGGCAGCCCTGGCAGTTATCACTTCTCCCACATCTGGCATGCATCACGGCTATAACAGACGTTTGCCAGTGGGGAAATCCCATACAGCCAACTGCTGGGTAATGCTGGCTATGCACTGGAAACATGGATGATGACACCCATCAAAAATGCACACACATCTACCGAAGAATGCTATAATGAGGCACACGCACAAACTAGGAACATCATAGAACATGTGTTGGGCTGCTCAAGTCATGGTTCCACTGCCTCAATATATCTGGTAGAGCCCTGCAGTACTCTCCAGCCACATGTGCACACATTCACAGTATTTGCCATGCTACACAATATGATCCTGCATAAACAGCTGCAGCAGGAACATCAAAGGGAAGGTACACACAGCTACCCACCAGTGCCAAGGTCCCCACAGCCACAGGGGGACTCTTGAGTAGGAACTCCCTGAGCCTGTTCCTGTAGGCATATGTATGCATCCCCAGTATGCCCTGGCCTTGGCAAAGAGGCAATGCATAACACATGCACTGACATCCTAGGGACCTAGGGACTGACACCTCACTCCAACTCACATACATGCTAAGAAAGATACCAGCCACAACACACAACCTGTACCTTAACATGTATTGGCTGTGTACTGCATGCATCCAACAGAGTCAGCACTGAAGCACTGGTATATCAACTGCTGTAGGCACAAGGTAAGTCACTCTGTTGTTACAACAAATGTATGGGGTACTAGACTATGGCAGCATAGGTATGGACCTGGCACATGTATGCAAGGGAATAGAGTGGGCTACTGGGATACCTGTAGACAACTGACAGCTATGTGGGAAAACAGGAACTCTCTGCCCAATACTGGCTGCCACATAATATGCACTAGGCTCCAAGGCAGCAAAACCCACTGCACTATGTCAGGGAAATGACAAAGAATGGGGTCATAGGACAGATGCATGACTGTCAATGCTAGAGTTCACACCCCCAACACACCCATGTTTCCATACAACTGCAGATTATGTTTGCAAGGTAATAGCAGCAGACCACACAATCCCAGAGCTGTCCCAATCAACCTGGTGACATGTTTCATTTCCACAATCTGCAGGGGTCAATGTGCTATGTATGTCTGTAGTTGATAGTGTTAAGAATTAAACTGCACTTTCTGGTGGCGGTTGTGGCTTAGTCAGCTAAGTACATTACCATGGTTGATGGTGTTCAGAGTTTGAGACTGGCTGCACCTACCATTTTGCATGTGAGCTACACCTATGGTAAGAGTTCTAAAGACTGTCTATATGTCACTATTTGTTACTGCAAGAAAGCTGGACAAAGCCAGAGACAACGGAGGCATAGGTGGTCACAGACATGGACAGTACACAGCTGTGAGTAACCTAGATGGTGGCTAGTAGAACAGCAGGTTGTAACACGTCAGAGTAGCACCAGGATGTAAAGGCTGTCATGTAACTGCGTCAGTACTTACAACAAGTCAGTGGGCACCATCAGGTGCCTCAAATGTACAGAGTTTCACAGAATGTCCACATTTGTGCCTCATATTTCTGGTCTGTGTGTCATAACATTGCAGTTTTCTGGCAAACTAGTGGCAAATCAATAAAGGTTGATGTGAGAAAATAATGACAGACAGTTGAGATGCAGACTTCATACCCATCAGAAAATTCATGCTAATACAAAACCTGTTATTCTACCAACTGTCTAAGTTTGTAACAGCAATATTAAAAATGTGCCCCTATGTTTGGGCCTGCATCCCAATGTTATATAGACTTTGTCCAGATTCCTTGATCTAAGAGGTTGAGTGGTAGGGGCACCATATAGCCTTATAATACCAATACAACACAAACCGTCTGAGGACCAGAGCAGACATATGGGGTGCAATGCTGGGCATGCTGCAAAACAGGTACAGTCAGAGGTGTGAAGTCTGTAACCCTGTGTGTGGTGTTTAACAACTGGCTAAAATGTTGGTGTCATTCAAAGGGGATCCAGTGTCTGTCAGCCTGGGATGACATGCTCGACAAGCCATGTTGCTTCGCTAGGGACGGCTTGCACCTGTCACCCCTAGGCTTTCGGATATTGGCAAAACCTCTTGCCACCCCCATAGTGCCTTTTTTAGGCAAGGCTCAAAAGTCAAACCCACCTCCATAGACAGCACAAGGAACAAGAAACTAAGGGTAATGCTGCTAAATGCCAGAAGTCTTAACCTCAAGATGCATGCACTCGAAACTCTCCTCAGTATGGAGAACATCGATATCTGTGCAGTGACAGAAACCTGGGTCAAGGCTCCAGAGAGCACCCCAGCACTACCAGGTTATACCTCACATCATGCTTTTCAGCCCCAAAACCCGGACCGAACCACAAAAGGAGGGGGAGTTTCCATATTTATCAAGGATATCCACACCTCCAGGTTAGTGTGGCATTGCACGAAGTATCGGAGACCATCCATGTGCAACTGACAGTGGGCAAGACTGCTTTTCAGTTTATAGCATCCTACAGACCACCCTCTCAAAGTCAGGAATCCCACTCGGCTTTCCTGAAAACATTGGAGAACATGAAGATCTCTCCAAACACCATTATATTGGGCGACTTCAACTACCCAAACATAGACTGGGAGCATTACTCAAGCCCCAGCACCTTAGCCCAAAGGTTCCTGGAATTTATAAACTCAAATGCTATGGAACAACTAGTCACCACTCCCACAAGAGGGGAAAACATACTAGACCTGATCATTACCAACATGGGGACTCTATGCTCCATACCAGAAGTATATCCCTCATTGGTAAGATCAGACCATAAATTAATTTCACTGGATATCCACATCCCGACCCCACCCCCAGCCCAGAAAACCACAGTGAAAAACTTCTCAAAAGCGAATGTCACACTTCTCAAAACCAAAGTGGAATCTTTCAAGGCCCCAGGGCCAGTGGAAACTACGGCCCAAACTGCAGAATCCTATATAAACGCATTCTACGGACATCTCCAGGAATGCATGGATCATGCTATCCCAAACAAAATCAAGACCCAATCATCCAAAGGCAGGCGTCCAGTCTGGTGGACCCCAGCCATAAATAAACTGTACAACAGAAGGAGGAAGCTACTACATGACAGAGCAAAATCCCTAAAAGGGAAGGCATCTCTGATCAGTACTAGCAAAAAATTAAGATCCCTCATAAAATCCTCCAAGGCCAGCTTTGAGAGAAAAATTGCACAGGACACTAAAGACAATCATAAGGCTTTTTTCAGTTATGTTAGGAACCTGGGATGCAACTCCCAGACTTGTTCTGAGTTGATTCTAAATGACAAAAAATACACTGAACCCACAGACATCGCCAATATCCTGGCAGACAGGTTCAGTGCAAACTTCTCCACCCCCAAAGAGCAAGTATCTATCCCAGCAGAGTGCAGCCTCCCAAACATCTCTGATGCTCAGGTGAAGGCCGCCCTCTCCAAAGCAAAAAACACTGCTTCCATGGGACCAGATGGCATCCCGGGTTGTGTCCTACATGAACTCCAAGAAGAACTAATCCCTCAAGTAAAACTGCTGTACAATCTCAGCCTCACTACAGGATATGTGCCCAAAGAATGGTGTACAGCAACAGTGGTCCCACTCCACAAACGTGGTGCCTCTGCGGACCCTGGAAACTATCGCCCCATAAGCCTGACTAGCCTAGTCTGCAAGGCTATGGAGAGGATCATCATGGAACTCATAAACAAAGACATTGGGGACCTACAGACACTAGATCCTACCCAATTTGGCTTCGTCAAGGGTAGATCCTGTCTTTTGAACCTGGTCAACTTCTTCGAAACAATCACCAAGGCCATAGATGAAGGGAAGGTAGTCCACACAGCCTATCTGGACCTCGCAAAGGCATTTGACACAATACCCTACTCGGGCATCATAGATAAGCTATCCAGCCTAAATATAAACCCCTATGTCACAAGATGGGTCGCAAACTGGCTCAAAGACAGAACCCACGGAGTCAGAGTTGCTGGAGCCATGTCAGACTCAAAACCGGTCACAAGTGGCATCCCACAAGGTTCTGTCCCGGGACCTCTCTTGTTCGGTATTTACTTTTCCAAGGTACAGGCCAATGTGGGAGGACTATGGCTCACCACGTTCGCAGATGACTGCAAACTGGGCACCATAATCGACTCTCCAGCTGACACAAACATTCTTCAAAATGGTCTCGCAGAGATGGATAACTGGTGCCAGAGCCATGGTCTAAAGCTAAATGCCAAAAAGTGTATAGTCATACCCTTTGGCAAAAACAATGTGCCCACAAATTACCACATAGGTGGTAACCCATTAAGTACAGAGAAAGTAATTAGGGATCTGGGGACCCAAGTTGATAGCAATCTCTCCTTTGACAACCACATTGCCAAAGTGGTCAGAAAGACCTTCTACATAGCCGACCTCATCATGAAAGGATTCACATCTAGATCAAGAGAGGTAGTCGTGCCCCTTTATTCATCCCTCATCAGGCCCATCATAGAATACAATGCCCCCTTTGGGATGTACCTTACCCGACACCTGCAGCAATTAGAAAGACCCCAAAAGTACCTCACCAGGAGGATCAAGGGACTCAAAGAGATGCCATATGCTGCTCGGTTAAAAAAACTCCAGCTCTACTCAGTTGCATACCGCCTACTTTGAGGCGATCTATGCCTGACATATAAAGCTATGTCCAACCCAGAATTAATGGACATGCTCCACCCCAGTAAATCTAAATCCCTTAGAGCCACGTGCTCGAGGGACTTGAACCTCAGCACAGAAATAAATAGAACATGCTGGAGGGACAGATTCATAACCCAGAGGCTCCCTTCGCTCTGGAATAGAATTCCAATTCATGTTAGGCAGAGCACCTCACTGACTCTCTTCAAGAAGAATCTTGATGAGTGTCACTATTAGACAGAGGCACAATAAACTAAACTTTAAAAAGGGCACAGTATACTCAAATCAAGAGGTGGCGTAAGCCAAACACAATCGGGCTAGGCTTATAAATGCCCCAGGGCAGATGGCCTAGTATGACCCTATGAACCTATGAACATCTCAAACCCCAGTCAAAGCATACCTAAGACTACAAAGAACAGCAACTGTGGACAAAGCCAGGAACAGGAGCAGGGCAAGTCAAAGGCCCACATATAAGGAGAAGGCGGAACTAATGGTCAGACAAATGTAGAAAGTGCAGAGTAGGACAGTTTGTGCAGTAGCATGGGTTCCCCGCAGTGTATGGAGTCAGTAACCCAAATGTCTATCAGCAGTTCCTCACGCCAATCTATAATGATATGCCACTGATGTACCAGGAAATCACATGGCTATGTAAAATGTACCAGACATACATTGCAAAAGGTTTACTATCATTATTTTAAATGGCAAAACATTTGCTATTCGAAATAACAAAAAGTTAAACCAAAACCAAACTTTTCGAACGTACACAATGTCGCCCCAAATGATCAACACATTTGAGTCGACATTGTCACCAAAAATGTCACATGATAGCCGTATAGGAGCTGATGTAAATCCAACTCCTATACAACATACCATGTTTTTGCAAGGGAGCAAGCCCCCCTGTGGGGGGGGGGCTGTGCCCACCACATCCCCTGCTACTAATATATTCCAACTCTGAGATCACAGTACAGTGGGGATATGGATGAATTTCCAATCCCCACTGTACCGTGCTCTCCATATATATAGTCGAACACAGTACTGCATTCGCATAAGTGTGTTTGACTATCCAATACACTTTACATTTTATGAATGACATTCTGATTTTCGGCAACATAACTGCTAACAGAATGACATTCGCACAAATGATAGTAAACCAATGCAAAACCCTGTTCAGTCTAATACAATCTGTACACACCCTAGGTATAAGTCAGATATTATGGACAGCACACAGTCAGGAAATCCCTCGGGCATTATATCAGGAAGGTGCTGGACTGTTGAATCAGGTTCAACAATCAGTTGGCTGTAGCACACAAAATCCCAGTCTGGAGAACAGGTAGGTCTGGTCTGCAGTCCTATTTTAAGTAGTGATGGTCACACTGGGCATGCTGCTACAATTAGCTAATGTCAGCCCATGTCTGAAGCCACATCTGACTATAGAACTGAGATGTCAATATATCTCTGTGCATACAGACAGCTATGTATACCTAACTGTCTCTCCCTACCCTATCAGACATGATTACCCTTATCTATCAGTATCTGGCACATATAAGATATCTGTATCTATAGAGTTTTATATAGCGACATATATATAGGTAACTTATATATATATATATATATATATATATATATATATATATATTATAGAGGGAGACAGAGAGAGAGAGAGAGAGAGAGAGAGAGAGAGAGACAGAAAGGTATAGAGTGATGTAGTGCTGCAGCCACTTGTATACCAATTGTAATCAGTGGCGTGTGCAATTAGTATGGTGAGCTGTAGTGTGTAATAGTAGGTAGGTAAGGGGTCTAATCTCACCTTGTGTGTCTATGTAGATATTCCACATACAGCAATATACACACACCCAACAGGCCTATGTCTGTGCAATGATCAATCATTTTATGGCCCTGTGACTAGTGTCCTCCACAACAGTGGCCTCCCTGTCAACAGCTGCTGACGTCATCCACCCCAACAAAAGTGGAAGACAGTCTCTAAACACATAAGCTCCATGGTGCATGCAATACGTACAAAGCACTATAGTATATACAACTATATAGGTGAACCAGTGCTCCACCTATATACAACTATATAGGTGGAGCACTGGTTCTGTAAACTAGGGGTCATGAGTAGTGCCTCTTTGGTCTAGTGGTATGTGAGTTTGAAACTGTCTGCCCCAAAGTTTTCCCTGCTAGACAGGGGTCCAGGGAAGTAAATAGTGTGGGAAGAAATAGCCAGGGAATAGTTATGGCTAGGCTTGTATAGGCCCTAGGGCTGACAGCCTAGTACCAACCTATGGACCTATGAACCTATGAGGTTCTAATCTCATGCAACGGCAACTGTTTGAGTGTGTGTGCGTAAGTATAACCCCTTGTAGCAGTGTGTCTGTCTTGCCTTTGTGTGTGCACAGCCAATATATTTTAAGGACTGTGCCTACCTGTCAACCCCCCATTGGCTTACTTTACAGGGCCTGCTGATGTCATCCACCTTAAAAGCACAGTTAGACACTCTCCAGACACATAAGCTCTGTGGCGCATGTGATACGTGCATAGCACTATAATATGTACAACTAGATAGGTAACAGTTCTAATCCCAACAACAGCACCTGTTTGAGTGTGTGTGTGTGTGTGTGTGTGTGTGTGTGTGTGTGTGTGTGTGTGTGTGTGTGCATAAGTATATCCCCTTGCAGCAGTGTCTGTCTTACCTATGTGTGTGGAATGCCAGTTTATTTTAAGGCCTGTACATACCTGTTAATCCCCCCATTGCCTTACTTTACAGGGTCTGCTGATGTCATTCACCTTAGAAGCACAGTTAGGCAATGTTTCCAGATACATTAGCTCCATGGCGCATGCAGTACTATAGTATATACAACTAGCTAGGTAGGGGTTCTAATCGCAAAACTGGCAACTCTGTGTGCATAAGCATATCCCCTGCAGCAGTGTGGCTGTCTTGCCATTGTGTGTGCATGATGGTTATACCATTTTAAGGGCCTGTGCCACCCTGTTAACCCCTCTACTGGCAGCCTATTCAGGGCCTACTGATGTCATCCACTTTAGAGGCACAGTTAGACACTCTCTAAATATAGTAACTATGTGGTGCATGCAATAAGTACATACACAATAGTGTATCTAACTGGATAGTAGGGGTTCTAATCACCAAACTGGCAACTCAGTAAGTGGATATGTGTGTGTAAGCATATCCACTCGTAGCAGTGTGGCTGTCTTCCCTGTATGTGTGTGTAATGGTTATACCATTTTAAGGGCCTGTGCAAACCTGTTAACCCTCCCAGTGGCGACCTTTACAGACAGCATCTGCAGATGTCATCCACCTGAATAGTAGTGACAGACACTAAAAAGTCATATAAGCTATGCGATATGTATGTAACGCTATAGTATGTACAACTAGACAGGTAGGAGTTCTACTCTCAACAAGGGCAGTTTGTGTGTGTGTGTGTGTGTGTGTGTGTGTGTGTGTGTGTGTGTGTGTGTGTGTGTGTGTGTGTGCGTGTGTGTGCGTGTGTGTGCGTGTGTGTGTGTGTATTTTACCTTGCAGCAGTGTGACTGTGTTCACTTCACCAGCTGTCCCACTGTGCAGGTTGCAGTCCATATTTGGCTAGGTGTGTCCTGTGAAAGCAACTGAAACAGTACATATGTCCTAAGAGTATGGGACAACAAACAGTTCCTACCTTTGTCTAATAGCAGCATGAAACAGTCATTTTACATCAGAAACACCTACATGTAATGAGAAATAGCATAATCTAGGCAAATGCTGCAAAAATAAGCTGATATATTGGCAAAAAAGTGAAGTCCTGTCCTTTGCACTTGCCATGGCTATGGTTTGTCCTGCCAAGTCTCATGTTACTACAAAAAGTGCCCCACATTGGGCATTTGATAAGGTGGAAACCCTAGTCTCTCTTGCCTATGTGTGTTTGCAATATGTATACGATTTGAGGCCCTGTGAGTAGCTGCTGCCCCTAAATAACCCACATGTATCTAGGCATGAATGCAACCCACTACCACCCACATTTATAGGTACTGACCAAGGTTGTGGATGATTGTAAGTTGTGTGCTGTCTGTCACTGACCCCCCCAAATGATGTTAACACACTGAAAAAGGGTCTTACATCAACTATGGACTGGTGCCAAGGTCCTGGCCTCAAGCTAAAAGCAAAAAACGTTGCCATCATACCATTCGGCAAGGACACAGCCCCGCTGTTTGTCACATCAACGGCAACTCGATAAACACACAAGCTGTGTTGAGAGACCTGGGTACTCATGTTGACAACAATTTTGTATTCAACTATCATGTACCGGAAGTGGGTAAAGGGATTGCAGCTAGAAAAAAATGTGGTCATTACCTCTGTATAATCCTTAGTCAGTAGACCAATAATTGAGTACAATGCCCCATTTGGTATGTACCTATCCACACATCTGCACCAACTGGAAAGGACACAGAAATACCTCACAAAGGTAATCCATGGCCTCCAACACCTGTCCCATGCAGACAGGCTCAAATCAGTATTGCTCCACTCGGTATCCGACAGGTTGCTCAGAGATGGGCTATGTCATTCCTACAAGGCAATGTTGGATCCTGCCCTTTTACAGCTGCCCCATATATGTGAGTCTAACTCCTTGCACATTACTAGCATGACAGGCTTGAATCTAATATGTGACATCAAGACAGGTTTGTCTCCTAGAAGCTGCTCTATCTCAGGAATGCACTTCCATACACGTCAAACAGAGTACCATGCAGACCCTCTTCAAGCACAACTGTGATGAGTGGATGGGAAACCACAAATCTGTCCCAGGGGTCCCATCTCTATCTCTCAATGACAGGGGCAATAGGTGCTGACTGATGTTTCTGTTGGGGATAAATTAAAGACTAGGCTTGTAAGGGACCCAGGGCCATTACTCTAATAACCGTCAATGATCCTATGAACCTATGATCCTACTGAACTCCCAGGTGACATGTATCAAGAGTAGAATGCTGTGTCACAGTGTATGCATTCAAGATTATGCAGTCTGCCCCCATGGTCCCTGACACACTGTTCTACACATACTCACCTAGGTAACCATGCACATATACAGCCGTACCTTGGCCAACTCACATTCTGCATTGGCACAATGCCATCCTGAACTGCTGTATTACCACCAGGTCCCCACAGCATAGACACACACACCCCTGGAACAGAAACAGAAAAAGGTCTGGGAGACAACAGTCAATCAGCAATACTAACAACAATGCAGTATCACGGAACAAAGGTACATACACTTTGATGTGTACTCATGACACGTCAGCAGACAGAATCTTACAGGGCATAACACTACTGCACTACAAATTGTCATTAACTGCACTATAGTCACCTTGTGCATCAGACACATATTTGCATGCCCTTGCATTGATGGTATGGATGGCAGGAATGTGGCACAGGTATCATCACATGCACAGGGTGTGGTTTGGGGTTGCCAAAGGCCTAGCCTGTGCCACATCATGTGGGTATATCTGTAGGGGTGCTGATCAGCTGGGCCATGGAGAGGAGCTGTGTGCATGTGTGTGTGTGTGTGTGTGTGTGTGTGTGTGTGTGTGTGTGTGTGTGTGTGTGTGTGTGCGTGTGTGCGCGTGTGTGTGCGTGTGTGTGTGGTGGCCTGCATGTGACAGTGATGTGTGAGTGTGTGCATCTGCGTGTACAGAGTCAAACCATGTGCTAGCCCAACACAAGGGTATGTTGGACAGCTGTGGACCATACATGGCAGAATATACTGTTCACCATCTCCAGCTATGAACACGATAACTGGCTCTGCCAGGATTGGCACTGGCACCACCATGCCCAGGGTCAGGTGCGGTACTACTTGCTGAAGGTGACTGCTGTCTGCTGGGTTTGTGTCCCTCATGAGACCACCCAGAATCATGTGCCCATGGTCTGCCACTTTGTGGTATGGACAGCACCCTCCCTTTTGTAGTGCTGGTGGTACTGCCACTACAGGAGTGTGACTGTGCATGGCCACGTGGGCTCTTAGCTGATACTGTTGCTGACCTATGTCCACTTGTCTGACACCCTACTTCCACCACATTTTCCAGCACAGATAATGCTCGATAAAGGACTGACAATGCCTCACCCCACTGTCTGTCCACTACATTGGCGAAATGATGTAAGGCATCACCAGTGCTGTGGATGAAGTCATGTATGCCAGACAGTGATGCATCCATGATCCAGAGCATCCATCTGGTGTTGTGTTCAGAACATGCCTGCATCTCCATGATGGACCAAAACATGCATCATGTGACACATGATCTGACACCTGTGACAGCTGGTGGATAGGTAGCAATCCTCCTTTAAGCACCCCTGTCAATCTGTGTGGGACCTCACCAACTCTCTGGCTATGGCTAGTGTCTACAGTTACACATTCCATAGTTGCCACACTCTCCTGTTTGATGCCATCACTCTCTGACTGGCCATAGGGGACTGGGTATGTTTGGGCATACTGACTGTGCATGGGAACATTGGGGGAGGAAGTAGGATGTCAACCCATGGGACAGATCCAGCCCCCAACAACTCCACCTGTGCCTCACTATGGCTGCCATCATCATCAGAGTCTGATGAGACACTGACATCAGGTTGTGATGAGGACACACTCCAACCCCCATGGTCACCTGTGAGGAGGAAGACAACATGACTACATTAATACATGCACTATTATGCCTGCTGCTCCACACACACACACACACACACACACACACACACACACACACACACACACACACACACACACACACACACACACATACAGCTGAGGTGCCACAACTGCAGTATACACACCACACCTTATTACTGATCCCATGCACAACACACAAGCAGACCACAACAGACACAAACAAGACAGGCCCTTAACAACATGCAGTGCAGCTATGTCCAGTTAATGTTGCCAGTACTATACACCTGTGAGATATATGACATGTCAGTGTATGTGATGGACCTTCACCTAAAACACAGTGCACCCATTTCCACCATACTATTGCCCCCCTTTATAGCACACTGCCTAGACCTTCACAAAAATACATGCAAATATGTTACAGCTCCTGCAAATATGCGAATATGATTACTAATTTAATGCACCCCCTCCAAAACTGAACATACATATATTGCACTATGTCTAAGTTTAACAGTTGTGTCCATGGCAAATTGAAAGCCCTTAACATGCCTAGGGTATAGATGAGCTATAACAAAACAGTTTCACACTCACCGGCTACAGGATAAGGGACTCCAGCCACACCAGAGGTACCTATAGAATTGTGGGGGAGAAGTATTGTCAGCAAACACAAATGTGGCAATGGTACAGGATAATATGTGCATATATCAACATGTGCAGTATGAATTGTGGTACTGACCACATTGCTGACATTCAGACTGTGTGCATACATGTGCATTACAACCTCCCCAAATGCAGATTGACCTGACATCCATGTATAGATATGCAGAGGCTGCCACTATGACTGCTATAGTATTAAAGTGATGACCACAGAAGGCTTACCTGGATGCTCCTCTGCTGTGGAAGCTGTGCCACCCACCTCCATGACATATGGGGTGATGGATATTTGCAAGCTGGTGGCTGAACCCAGGTTTGCCAGGGACTCCTCTGTGGCTGAGAGTGGTTGCTGTGTTGCTGGCCCTCCACCAGTGCCAGCACGGTCCCTGGCCACAGCTATGGTCCTTTGCCATGCATTATTTATCATATCTGTGACCTGATGTTGACCTGCTCATAGCTTCTGTTCTATAGCCCTACATTATTTACCAATGCCACATGGTCTGCCCACAGTGCAGTGTGTTGTTGCTGATTTTGGCGACTCCTTGACTGCAGGATCTCCTGATGGAGTCTCAGTCCGTCAACTATGACTTCATTCCCCGCTGCTGAAAATGGTGGGTGCCTCCATCTGTACATCACTCCTGAAAGACAAGAAGAGAGGAACACATCACAGGAAAACATACATTGCTCTCCATTATGTACACACCCTGCACATTCATATTTGCCAGTACTATCCTCTGCTAACTCCCACATCATACCCCGCCATCTATCACCACAGTATGTATGTGGCTATCAGCAACACAGTGACAATACATCATGTGTTTGCCTCCTGATCTTACTGTTTCCTGATACTTGCTGCATGTTCTAAGGTGTTCAAATACATCTTTTCTGTTGCACCTATTACTGCTTGTTTATAGCCTGTCTACATTGTACGCAGTAGTGTCAGCCTCCTACTTTTGTTTTTAGCACGTGGGCTGTAGGCCCACCCCTTAGATCTCCCTAGGCTTCCTCCCTCAGATTCTAACAAATATGGCTGGACAATGTCCTACAGTTTCCCTTGCCACTCTGGTTGATATGGGCATCCTGGCACAGTTTAGCAACTGCCTCATGTACACGGACAACCATCTACAAACACCACCAAGGAACACAAATTGTGAGAGATGCAATGAAATTAGGAACCTACAGTCCATGCTCTCTCGCTGTCATGCCCACATATCTGGCACCAAACAGGTTGTCAACACAATCAGTACACACCACACACCACCCACACCTACACAGCACACATCCACATATGTGGAGGTCCTCAGCATACACATCCCCAAACAAAGGAGATCTCAAAGGCAAAAACACATGTGAACTCCACAGCCCTTCACACCACATACCACGCATAGCCACACACCTGTGTCCCACAGCCATGAAAGCGTCACCATAAATCAAACATATTAGTCATAGGAGGCTCCATTGTGAGACACACAGATGTGCCTCTCATAAGGCTCTCTATGGGGAAGGTCACAGTTACTTGTCTTTCAGGTGCCAGAATCTGCCATATCACATATACACTGATGTCTCTCAACAACAGGTACTGTTATGAGTCTGTCACAATCCATGTTGACGTGCCTGACCTGACACGTACCTCCCTGGACTATATGAAGTGAGACATGATTGAGCACACTGATTATGTGTCCCAGGCAGGTATGTCCCTATCCATATCCAGCATGCTGCTGTCACCCAGAATGATGCCACAATACAATCAGGAAATGACTGACCTTAACAATCGGCTTGGTTTCTGGTGTCATTACAGGGAGATCCATCCAGTACCTAACAGCCTGGGATGATATGATCAACAGACCATGATGTTTTGCCAAAGATGGTGTCCATCTGTCTCAACTGGCCTGTCCCCACATGTGACCAGGAAGCCCATTCTGCCTATATGGATCTGATCAACTCTATCAGGATTCGAGTCTGTACCCTGATCTTGGGTGACTTTAATTACCCAAACATACATTGGAAGACGCACTCATGCCAGCACACAAATGCCCAGAGATTCATTGACATTGGCAATGCAAACACCTTGAAAAGCTAGTTGCTACCCCCAGATGAGGTGAAGATATCTTGCAGTTTATATTAAACAACATGGGTAACCACTGCAACATCCCTACAGTATCACCCTCCATGGTCAAACAAACCATAAAGCGGTCACATTTGCAGTCACCATCTCCCACAATACCAATCTAGCTAGGGTCAGACATACAAACATCTCCAAAATTGATTACATCTTCCTGAGGGATGGTATAAACAGCTTCACAGCCACCTCCCCCTCTGTAGGAACTGGCACCAATATCCACAAATACACAAAGGCACTATACATGCATTTGCATAGATGCATGGAATCAGGTATATCAGGCAGGACTACATCATCCTCTGCAAGGATAAGTAAATGTGTCTGGTGAGCATCTGCAATAAACAGTTTCTATAACAGGGATGACATACTGCTGTCCAAGACAAAGAAGGAGCTGGTGCCCAACTTGAAGCAATATCGCCTTATCCTGAACAAGCAAATAAGAGAACAACTGAAAGCCTGCAAAGCAGACTCTGAGTCCACATTGGTGACATCCACTACAGACAATCATATCTCCTTCATATATGTCTGCAACAAAGGAAGGACTCTGATCTGCTCAGAAGTGGTGGTCAAAGACACCAGATATGCAAGTGCTGTAGATATAGCAAACGTGATACCTGACACAGTCAGTGAAAGCTTCACCCCCTGCCCCCCATCAGTACATCAGGACATCCACAGTATCTGCCCCCTTACCATTATATGTAGGGAACAGCTCATCACTGCAATCTCAACCCCATACTATACAGCCTCCATGGGAGCTGATCACATCACAGGATGTATCCAACATGACCCCAACCATAAACCTGTGGCACCATAAGGCACTGTATTCAACCAAAGCCTGAATATCACCTTTGTCCTAGCCAAGTGGAGGACACCCACTGTCACCCCCTTTACACTAAGGTGGAGTGTCCACCAATCTGACACATTATAGACTCATCATCCTAACTAGGCTGATCTGCAAGACCATGGAACAGTTTATCATGAACCTCATTAACAAGGACAATGGCGACCTCCACACACTTGATCACACACAGTTAGGCTTTTTCAAGGGGGGATCATGTCTGGTATATTTGGTTGACTTCTTTGACACAGTCACCAAAGCCATGGATGAGGGGGAGAGAGTGCACACTGCCTACCTTGAGCTGGCCAAAACCTTTGCCAGTATTCCCCACTTGGCCATAATAGATATACACTCTCAACTAGGCATCAAGCCATATGTCACCAGATGGGTAGCACACTGGTGCACTGACAGAACCCACCTAGTCAACATAGGGGAAGCTATCACAAGTGGTAGACCCATAACTAGTGGTGTAACCCACTGTTCTGTGTTTGGGCCTCTGTTAAGTATGATTTACTCTTCTGAGGTGCAGAGCATAACCAGTGGGCTATAGGCAACCACATTTGCAGAAGACTGCATGCTGGGTGCTGTCACCAAATCCCCTAGTGATGTGGACATCCACCAAGAGGGTCTCAAGCAGACACATGACTGGTGCCAGACACATGGTCTCAGGATGCATACCATGAAATGCAGCATTATCCCCTTTGAGGAGACTGATGTCCCCAAATATCATCACATCTATAACAACACCATAAGCACGCAATCAGTTGTGAGGGATTTGTGCACACAGGTTGATGGCAACATGACATGTGACCACCATGTTTCTTCTGTTGTAAGGGAAGCCTTCTACATGGCCCACCTCATATGTAAGGGTATGTCATCCAGGGACATGGGGGTCATAGCATCCTTGTATACCCCCTAATAAGGCCCATTACTGAATATAATGCCCCTTTCATCATGTACCTCGCAAAGCACATGCAGCAGCAAGAGAGACCACAGAGGTTTCATACTGGGGAATACCAGGGCCTGAAACATCTACCATACACAGGCTATAAGTCCATCCCTCTACCCAATTTCATACAGACTCCTCAGAGGTGACCTCTGTGAGGGTTACATGGAGATCACGGACTACATCTTGATGGGACTGCTGCACAACTGCAAGTCAAGCTTCACTCAATTGACCCACACACATGCTCTCAACCTGGTCTTTGACATCAACAGGAGTTGTTGGCAGGTCAAATGTGTGTCCCACACACTCACCCAGCTATGGAATGCACACCCAATCCACATCAGGCAGAGTACCTCTCTCCACACCCATCACTGTCATCTACTTTGGTGCGCCCCCTATGGGTGACGTTCCAGTACCATGTTATACAGCCATCATCCGACAAATAGGAAAGTGGTACTATAAGTGTATGGGGACAGTCCAGCAATTTCTATGTGACACAACTGCAGACAGCATTGCAAACATGCTATAGGGTATCTTCCCTGTAGGCGTCTGACATCTGCAGTACACAGATGTTTGCAGAATGTGTACATGTGCCTAATATATGTGGACCCTCTGCCAGACAAATGTAGATGTCTGGCAAACAGTTGGACAATACGTAATGGCTGTTCCCAGACTGTGGGGAATCAGGCTGTCACATGCCTGACTACTCAGAAAACAGTTATGGTACATTAATATCTGGTACTGTATGCATTCCCTTACGTTGTATGCTTGATATGTACACTCTGTTGCTGAGGTGGAGCCTGTGTCCCCCCACTACTACTGGCTATAACCTGCTGTCGTGCTGTAGAGGGTCAACAGGTATGCTAGCCTTAGCTCTCAGGCAATGAGATACAGGTGTGGAGTACACAGTGACCTAGCCAGAGTATGTCAGGAACAGCCAGGGACACCTGGACAATGTTTGAACTATGCCTGTATGACATTCACAGACTGAGAGGAGCTGACTGACAGTACATCATGTGATATACCAGCTGTATCCACCAGTACTTACTCTCACTATTGTGTAATACATAATCCAGTAGCATTCATACATGAGCTGACCATTGCTGGAGGGACTCAGAGGGCCAGAGCTGTGATCTATGTCACAGCTGACAGAGACAAAAGGGAAGCCTGTAGGTGCTGAACAACTAACAGCAACATGTCATTCCAAGATATGTAATATCAACCTACTGTTGTAATCCCTATTTCCCATGACTGCATCCTCCCATCTGCGTCCCATTACATGGGGAATTCTGTTACATAGCTGGTATAGTGCTGTACTCCTTTATGTGCAGAAATCCTGTGGTATAATGCTTAGGATAGCACAGTCTGTCTCTGTAAAGAAAGTCACAGACCTGTATACCATAGGCAGCAGCTTGCCTTTTGTAGGTAATGCTCATGAACAGGCATTTGCCTGTGCACCAGTCTGTGACTTACACTTGCTAATTGCATCCAGAACAGCTGGGTTGCATTTTCATTAGCCAATGGCATGGCAACACAGTCCCATATTTAAGGCCTTCATGTATGCTTTGGCCCTTTTCCTGGCCTGTGAGATGGACATTATCGAGGTGTGGGGACTACAATATCACAGAGGGTAGGTAAAACTACTGTCCACTGTTTAGATTTATGTGGTATGTCCACAGTTTTGCATGCTATGTTTGGCCATTGTGAACAGACTTTCTGATTATGTGGCAGTATACTGATTAACAATGTGGGTTGAAGTCAGTAAGGGGACAGACAGATGCGAGTGTCATACATCATTTTCATCAGAATATGCATGCTGCTGCAGTAGCTGCTGGTCTATCAGCTGTATATGTTTGTAAGGGAATACTTTGACACACGTTCCTGTCACTTGACCATTCCCCCACCGCATTATGTATGGTTGTTGTGTGGATTCCCTGTTCTAGGTGGTTGGGAGGTATGGTAGGTCTGTAGCAGGTAGATGAACATACTGCCACATATGTTGCAGGCTGCAGCTGCTGCATTCTGCCCAGAAGTCATACTGGAGATTGTGAACACATTGGGGAATAGCAAGCTGCATATGTCAGTGAGGGAGCTGTTTCAGCTCTGTTGTCACAGCATAGCCAGGGTGGGGGTACCCATAACATTCCAGGTGAGGCATGTGCCTCTAGTACATATGTTATGTAATAGTGCCATCCAGAGAGTGGTAGGTGACATTTAGGACACCTATACATATTTGTGAAGTGTATCCCAACCTACAGGCCTTTGACATGCTACTATGGGTGGCAGTGACTGCAGTAGCAGCGACCAGTTCTGCTGGAAATTGCAGGGCTCAGTTATTTATTTGTTGCAGTGACAAGCATGTACTTAACATGTAACAGGCTGGAATGGAGGCCAGGACTGTGGGTGGCAAAATGTACAGCATGCTAGGAATGTAACAGATTGAGCTACTGAGTCCATATTATAGCAGGTGTATTTGCAAGACATATATGCATGCATACAGTCTGTTACACAGGATTTGCATGAACATGTGTGTTTGGATGGGTGTGACATGTGACACTGAACTGTCTGTCATGATTTTCTACTCTCAATCCATACTGACTTGGCACTACCGCAGCACACAGAATAGGTTATGTGACAACTGTGCCAAAAATAGGTGGCACAACTGTGGACATTCTACAACAGTCTGAGCATTTGTCAGCTCTACCTGATATGCTAGGCCTCATGTACATCCATCAACATTTATTTGGCCGTGTATTGGTTTGGTGTCTGCATCACAGTCCCAAGTATGCCATCATTTTTCCCATTCTATCTACGTGTGTCACTGGTACTCAGGATATGTTTATGGAAACACCTGTCATACTTCAGAGCTGAGTGGCATAGTGGGCTAATGTACTATGCTGTAGTTAACAGGGTTCCAGGCCCAAAACTTGACAGGTGTGATTATTTTTGCTGATGTGCATCACTGGCAATTATGATATGTTTATGGAAACATGTTATTCTTCAGAGCTGAGTAGCCTTGTGGGCTAATGAACTATGCTGTAGTTGACAGTGTCCTGGATCCAAGACTTGGCAGGGGTGATTACTTTGCTGATGTGCATAACAGTGTCAGAAACAAATAAGGTGATTAAAGCAGTTTTAAGTGGGTTTGCACAGAGCACTGCTCTGCTTAAACCTGCACTATTTCCAAAAAAAGAAAAGAAAAAAGGGGTGATAGGAAAGTGGTGAAATGGGGGCAAGCAGGGGGAAAAACAATGTGAAAGGCAGCTAGGGATGTGCATGACAGGTGTAGGTAAGGACCATAGCTCTCCATTTCTTGTACAGCAACAGCTGTACAGATTGTAGAGAATTTTAAATTTGGAGCCTCACATCCCAGAGAGAGGGGTGTGTGTGGCATAACTTTGTTGATTAATTGCTGTAATGACTGATTTTGGGCAATGTAGGTGTGGGTAAAATGGAGAACTATGTATGGGGCCATATTTTTTTGTGTGTGTGACAGATGCTCATTTTTTTTAAGGTGAGAGTGGAATGTTGGTGAAGGGTTATAGGTATGTTTGGGGAGGTAAGTTGGGTAGGAGAGGTTGCATTTGCAAACCGACAAGACAGACAAGACAGCATATAGGGGAGGTGTGTGACACATGAGGGGGGTAAACACCTTGGACAGGGAGGGTGTTGTGGAATTAGAGAGCCATGTGCCTCCAGATGGCAGCAGTCGGACTGTACTCCCCACCCATGGGCAGTCACCACTGCTTCTTTACTACCTCAAAGGTGGCTGTGCTCGAGGCTGGGCGCCGAGGCCAGCCTGCCCCTCCAAATTGGCCAGTCTGCCCTGAATCTGACACAGCCGATCATCGAACTCTTGATGGACAATCCTCCGCACTATCCCTGGTAGCTGTCACTGGGTGGCAACTCCTTCTCTGTGCTCGCTCCTAGGTAGGTGGTGCAGGACCGGCAGAGGGGACAACACTAGGTTGGGTTCCAAATGTGCTGGGACCTGGTGCCATGGCCAATTGGGGTGGGGAAGGCGGATCTGCAGGAACCGGCCTACCAAGTTATGCTATGGTGTTGAGGTTTTTTCAAAGTTAGTTATGAACGAACATTTAAATGTTAGTTATAACAGCATGCAAGGTTGTTGCAAATAACCCAGTAAGAAAACATTGAATAGCATATGGAACAGAACAATAAATGGGATAACAGCCAGTATTGTAACAGAATGCCAGTAACAGTTACGGCAAAAGGCCAACATCATAGGTAATTCAACAAGGTATGTTAGTATGCAACCATTGTAATATATATCAATAATAAAACACGAGGCACAACATAACATTTTGAGAACAACATATGTTAAAAGTAAACTATAGCCAATGTATAACAATAATACATTTTGATGCAGATAAGGGGTGGGTGAGAGAGAAAGGCATTCCATTACCACCAGTATAGGCTATATTGTTTGCAACAGTACTCTTCTATATGGTACAGATCTGCCCTTACTTTATCTCTACAAGTGCCCTATAGCTTCTGTAGTATGTACATACCTCTCGAGCTATCCACATGGGATAGTATGGGCCAAGCTATAACACCTACAGGTGCACAACTACAGGGGACTATTACATGTCAGGGAACATATATGACTACCAAGGTGTACTGTGCACTGATGTGTGTGTGTGTGTGTGTGTGTGTGTGTGTGTGTGTGTGTGTGTGTGTGTGTGTGTGTGTGTGTGTGTGTGTGTGTGTGTGTGTGTGTGTGTGTGTGTGTATGTGTGTGTGCTATTGACATAAATCAACTGGATGTTAATTCTGTGTCCAAGGGTTTTGGCAACAGTGATCACAGTCTGTGACAGTGTGACACTTAAGAGAATGTGTCATGTACAGTACAGAGAGTTTACACTTATCATGTCGCCCTTGGCAGGCATGGGGTTAGAGTATCAGCAGACATTCACAGATGGACCAAGCATACAGCCGCACCAACATTACACAGTTTTATTTCTTTTAACTTGTATTAGTAGTGTATTTGTTGACATTTTATTTACTGAAGTCTTATCACACCACAAACCCAGTCTCACATAGACCAAACCCAACTGGAAACCAAACACATAAACCCACAAAGACATACTCGGAGGCTCTAATTAAAAATCTACCAAAACAACAGAGGCCTCCAAAGCAGACATCCAAGAAACCACTACCTCAAAACATAGCACATGCAACACATATTTCTCAAAGTCAGTGTGCCAAACAGTCACAGCCCTTAAGGCCTAACAACATGCCTGATACACTTGTAATAGGTGACTCTATAGTCAGACACACTGATGTCCCGCTCACCAGACTGAACAAGGAAAAGGTTACAGTAAGCTGCCTGTCGGGTGCCAGAATCCGCCACATAACACAAGCACTCAGGTCACTCCAAAGCAAGTACAAATATGACTCAGTCATTGTCCATGCTGGCATGAATGACCTGAGACGTACCTCCCTGGACTACATGAAAAGAGACATAGAGGAGCTCTCTGATTATGTAGCCCAGGCTGGTATGACCCTGACCCTGAGCAGCATCTTACCCTCACCAAGAATGATGGCACAGTACAAAGATAAAATGATCAGCTTTAATAATTGGCTCAATTACTGGTGTCATTCTAGGGGGATCCAATGTCTGTCTGCTTGGGATGACATGCTTGACAAGCCACGCTGCTTCGCAAGGGACGGCTTGCACCTGTCACCCCTAGGCTTCCAGATATTGGCAAAGGCTCTTGCCACCCCCATAGTGCCTTTTTTAGGCAAGGCTCAAAAAACAAACCCACCTCCCTAGAAAACACAAGTGGAAAAAAACTAAGGGTAATGCTGCTCAACGCCAGAAGTCTAAACCTCAAGATGCAGGCTCTCGAAGCCCTCCTCAGTATGGAGAGCATCGATGTCTGTGCAGTGACTGAAACCTGGTTCAAGGCTCCTAAGAGCACCCCAGCACTACCAGGTTATAACTCATATCATGCTTTTCGGCCCCAAAACTTGGACCGAACCACAAAGAAAGGACGAGTGTCCATATTCATCTAAGACACCCACACCTCCAGGATAGTGGCAATGCACGAAGCATCGGAGACCATCCATGTGCAACTAGCCATAGGCAAAACTGTCCTACAGTTTGTAGCATGCTACAGACCACCCTCTCAAACTCAGGAACCCCACTCAGCCTTCCTGAAGACACTGGAGAGTATGAATGTCTCTCCAAATACCATCATATTGGGAGACTTCAACTACCCAAACATAGACTGGGAGCATTACTCAAGCCCCAACACCCTAGCCCAAAGGTTCCTAGAGTTCATAAACTCAAATGCGATGGAACAACTAGTCACCACTCCCACAAGAGGAGATAATATACTAGATCTGATCATCACAAACATGGGGACACAATGCTCCAAGCCGGAAGTATACCCCTCACTGGTGAGATCAGGCCATAAACTAATCTCACTGGAAATCCACATCCTGCCCCCACCCCCAGTACAAAAGACCACAGTGAGGAACTTCTCAAAAGCTGACTTCACACTTCTTAAGACTGAAGTGGTATCCTTCAAGGCCCCTGGGCCAGTGGAAACCACAGTCCACACCGCTGAATCCTTTATAAACGCCTTCTACGGACACCTTCAAGAATGCATGGATCATGCAATCCCAAATAAAACCAAGACCCTTTCCCCCAAAGGCAGGCGTTCTGTCTGGTGGAACCTAGCAATAAACAAGCTTTACAACAGGAGGAGGAAGCTACTACAGGACAGAGCAAAATCCCAAAAAGGGAAGGCATCTCTGATCAGTACTAGCAAAAAACTAAGATCACTCATAAAATCATCCAAGGCCAACTTTGAGAGAGAAATCGCAAAAGACACTAAAGATAATTACAAGGCCTTCTTTAGTTATGTTAGAAACCTGGGTGGAAACTCCCAGATATGCTCAGAGTTAGTTCAAAATGACAAAAAATACACTGAACCCACAGATATTGCAAACATACTGGCAGACAGGTTCAGTGCAAATTTTCCCACCCCCTCCCCCCCAAAAGGAGAAATATCTATCCCAGCTGAATGTAGCCTCCCTGACATCACAGATGTCCAGGTGAGAGCCGTCCTCTCCAAAGCTAAAAACACAGCATCAATGGGACCAGACGGTGTCCCAGGTTGCGTGCTACATGAACTCCAAGAGAAACTAAACTCGCACATAAGGCTGCTGTTTAATCTTAGCCTTACTACAGGATACGTACCCAAAGAATGGCGTACAGCAACAGTGGTTCCACTCCACAAAGGAGGTGCTTCTATGGACCCTGGAAATTACCACCCCATAAGCTTGACGAGCCTGGTCTGCAAAGCTATGGAGAGGATCATTATGGAACTCATAAACAAAGACATTGGTGACCTACAGACACTTGATCCTACCCAATTCAGCTTTGTTAAGGGCAGATCCTGCCTTTTGAACTTAGTCGACTTTTTTGAAACAGTCACTAAGGCCATTGATGAGGGTAAGGCAGTTCACACAGCCTACCTTGACCTTGCAAAAGCCTTCGACACAATACCCCACTCGGGCATCATAGACAAGCTCACCAGCTTAAATGTAAACCCATATGTCATAAGATGGGTTGCAAACTGGCTAAAGGACAGAACCCACAAGGTCAGAATTGCTGGAGCCATGTCAGACTCTAAGCCAGTTACAAGTGGTGTCCCACAGGGCTCGGTCCTGGGACCCCTCTTGTTCGGCATTTATTTCTCAGAAGTACAAGCAAACATAGGAGGATTGTGGCTGACAAAGTTCGCAGATGACTGCAAGCTGGGCGCCATAATCGATATTCCAGCGAACACTAGCATCCTTCAGAAAGGCCTCACAGAAATGGATAACTGGTGCCAGAGCCATGGCCTTAAACTGAATGCCAAAAAATGTATAGTTATACCCTTTGGGAAAAACAAAGTACCCACAAATTACCACATATGTGGTCATCCATTAATTACGGAAGAAGTAATCAGGGATCTAGGGACCCAAGTTGACAGTGACCTCTCATTTGACACCCACATTGCCAAGGTGGTTAGGAAGACCTTCTATATTGCCCACCTTATCATGAAAGGATTCACATCTAGATCAAGAGAGGTCATTGTGCCCCTATACTCTTCCCTTATCAGACCCATGATTGAATACAATACCCCATTTGGTATGTACCTTACCCGGCACCTGCAGCAGTTGGAAAGACCCCAAAAGTACCTCACCAAGAGGATCAAGGGACTCAAACATATGTCATATGCTGCCAGATTGAAGAAACTCCAGCTCTATTCAGTCGCATACCGCCTACTCAGAGGTGATCTATGCCTGACGTACAAGGCCATGTCCAATCCAGAATTAATGGACATGCTCCACCTAAAAAAATCCAAATCCACCAGAGCCATGAGAGCGAGAGACTTGAACCTCAACACAGAAATAAATAGGACATGCTGGAGGGACAGATTCATAACCCAGAGGCTCCCTACACTCTGTAACAGAATCCCAGTCCATGTTAGGCAGAGCCCCTCACTGACTCTCTTCAAGAGAAATCTTGACGAGTGGATGGGAGATTGTAGGTTTACCCTGGGGGTCATCTCTGTGTCACTTCTAGACAGAGGCACAGTAAACTAAACCCTAAATGGGCACAGTATTATCATTCCAGGGGGTGGCGGAAGCCACACACACTCTGGCTAGGCTTATAAATGCCCTAGGGCAGATAGCCTAGTATGAACCTATGAACCTATGAACCTATGCTGTGCAATGCTGTTTACTCTCTGGTACATCTGGACACAGAAATTAGTAACCAATTTGAACAGCTACTACAGCCATTTATTTATCTGTAATTCCTGTGGGGAGAACATCTGTTAACAATACATAACTCTTTCTATAACTAATTAGTAGTACTTGTCCCTGGATTCAAACCCCGGTCTGTGTGTGATAAAATGTAGAACATACCTAGTGTTTATCAAACTGAGGTACTGCTCCACTGCTGAGTATTGATTAACTGATATGTGCCTAGAGCTCACCTGGTGACAAACTGTGACCTGGTAATAGAGGTAGAGTGTTATACAAGACTGCAGTGACACTGGAACACACATGCATGAGATTCATGCATGATAGAGATGGTAGGTGAACTGTGCATTAATACATGGAATGCAGGTGTAGACAATGAACTACTAGTGGGTGGACATATGTGTGAAGTGTGCAGACCATATCAGAGTGCTGGGTTGGCTACCTGACCCATATACAGTTGCAGATGGTATATTTGCAGTCTACAGCTATTACAGTTTCATACTTGCCTGCAGCAGCTTAACTTATATCAAGAATGCATATAGCTGAAATGCAACAGTTAACACAAGACTATCCTGAAATACACACTATTATACCTTGGCTGTTCCTATTATAGGTTCAGATCTTAGTGCAGAACAAATATCATAATGCATTATATTTTGTTGTACAGCTCCACATCTACAGTTTAGCAAAACACTCTTAGCTATCTTCAGTCATAGTGGTATTATTCTCGTTTATCATTCACAGCATTTGTATTACTCGAGTTCATGACCAACAGTCCAAATACACAGATATTGAAGAACACAGCTTTATTACGGATGACATCATACAGAGATTGCTATACATCTAACAGTCTGTATTGATGGACAGTTCATTTAATGCAGGTGTTGCAAGAAAACTGTACTTCCACAATTAATGCAGTAGATATTTTATTTCCTACACATTATGAATGCAGTTGAACTTTATTCCCTTTACATTATTTATGCAGTTGAATAGTAGTTCCTTAATATTATTAATGCAGTTTAACTTTATCTCCTTGACATTATTACTACAGTTGACCTTTATTTCCTTAACACTACCATTGTAGTAGACACTTATTTCCTTAACATTATTAATGCAGTAGAAAATGTATTTTCTTGACATTATCAGGTTTCATGCTTTCATCTGTTTTGAACTGTACCTGGCATTATACTCAAAACAGAATATATCTACTGGCAGTTACTACAGTACTCTTTCTTGTTTATATGACTATAGATTGCAAGATATAGCTGTACTCACCACACTCATTGTGCAACCTGGCCAGGTGCTCTACATGGACCTCCAGGTTGTGAGCTCACTCCTCTGCAGCTGTTGGGAGAGAAACATATCATTATGAGTACCTGTTTATCATATATTCATACTAGAATGTGGTTAAACACTGCTTAAAATACTTACAAACTTGTGGGGCACTGTTGTCCTGAGCATCTTGGATCCATGTGGCCAAGAGATCCCCCTTCCTATGCTGCAGGTCATCATAATGGTGATGCATCTGCTCACCTGTGCAGGGGCTACCAATCGCACTGGTGAGATCACGGGCCAGCTCAACCCTAATACTGGCCCTGCAGCAGCCAGTTGTCATGGTCTTTTATAAGGAGTACAACCATGTCCCTGGACTCTAAAATGCCCCACCACTGCACCCGAAAGCTCGCACCCTCTTCAACTCCTGCCATAGTCTCTGCAAAGATCAAACTCCAACAGATTCTGGCAGTATTCCTGCCTGTTGCACTTAAATAAGGCTGTTTTCCTACCCTTTGCAGCTATTGGACCATTTTTAAAAATGTGGAGCTTCACTTAGCACCATGCAAGCCTGTTAAGCTGAGCTGAGCAGTGCTTAAACTGGCAATGCTTACCAATGCTTAGCAGTGCGCAAACCAGCTTAGCTGAGGACTGCTTAAACAGACATTGCTTAGCAGTGCCTAAACCAGCTAAGTGGAGCTGTGCATTACTAAGCACTGCTAAAATGTGTCCTGTTTAAGCACTGCTTGGCTTGGCTTAGCAGTGCTTAGCAGAGCTTAGCTAAGAGCAAACCAGAATTTAAAAAAAAATTCAAATAAAAATAAATAAACAAATTTGTTCATTCCTACTAGTTTATCATGTGTATGTATTTTACTTCTATATTTCCTGATGTTGTGCATTTTATTTTCTTTATCTTGGAATGTGGATTTTATGTATTGTAAACTCATGTGTAACTGGAGCTTTTCTCCTCAGGTCTCCACTGAATTATGGGCTTCTGGCCCAGCTGGACTAACCCAGTTAACAACTGTCAGTAAATACATCAATAAAAAAAATGTATAATATATTGTTATCAAATATAAAAGCTGAACAGCCTGTCTGTGTATTCGAACCATGCAGCTACTGCTCACAGGGCCATAACTCTAATCATTCAGCTAAGTAGATATGTTGACTACTGCTATACATTTTATACAGAGCTCATTTACATTTAAGCACTGCTGAGCACCACGCAGCACCATGCAAACACACTCAGCTTTGCTTAAATTTGACCTGTGAGATGAAAATTACAAGTATCCGGTTTCTGTTTTTAGATGTCTGGCACATGTCCATTGCTAAGCACCGAGCTGTGCCACGCAAACACAAAAAAATATAAAAAAATAAAATATTTAACTTTTATATTTCAGTGTTGTCCAGTACTTTGACAGTGCAGGGGGTGTGCTACTCATCTCCAGACATTGTGACACACCTCCTACACTGCTTTTCTAGTGGTGTTACATGTCTCTCTTTCAGTAGCACACTTTCATTACTATGCAAGGTGCCCTGCCGAGGGGGAGCTGCAGATACAGCCACGGTAGCCTCAGTGTAGGCCTTCCACTGTTCCTACACAGAGTTTATTATATACCCACTATTGAATAATAGCTATCCAGTGTGTAATTATCTCCTTTAAGTAATGGAATAACAACAGCTATTTTCCATACTTGTGGAAGAAATCCTTCCTCTAATCCATGCTGAAATAATCAGTGTATACAATGTAATACAGACACATTGATTTTTGTCATAACATTCCCATTAAGGATATGAAGTCAAGTTGTAGAATATGACTGAACATTGCATAATGATTTAACTACACCCAGAGTTAAAGTAGGACAGATGATTATATTTAAATTAATAACAGGCAAAGTGGGACAATTATTTGACAAGGCTGAAAACTTGTCAGCAAATAGTTTTACCAGTTATGTCTGTCTGTTTATCAAAGCTCCATCTTTAATTACACTAATATTCAAGTTGGGGACCTTCCAGTAACTCCTTAAGTGCCTATGCAGGGTTTTCTTGTTATCAACAGTAAAGGTTACCAACTTGATCTCATAATTTATTTTTATTGATCTCAACTGTATCCTAAAACTTGCATTTAACTACTGATACTTAGCCTTGTTAGTCATGCTAGGTATCCTTATATATCTCTCTGCCAACTAGCCTTCTTTTCTCCTGAGACTCTCAAGTTTTCCTGACCACCATTCTACACATTTCTTCCTACATTTACTACTACTTGACATTGGAAGAAAACACCCTTTGATAAAACATTTGTAAAAAATATCCTAATACTCTTGAATATATTTATCTTTCATAGCTTCTCACCACTTCCAGTTACTTCCATATTAATAACTAAATAATCAGCTTGCTAGAATTTCAGTAATGGTCAACTGTTTCTTACACTTGGCATCACTGCTGGCCTAATGACTTACCAACATATACCCAAATTATCTGACATACATAATTCATATTCTGTTCTGCAATAACTATATTCTAAATTGCCATTAATCCAAACCACATCAAAAATGTTGTCTCTTTTAGTCAGATTACTTAACAACTGAATGTAATCAAGTTCAGCACTAGTTATTACCATCAAGGAAATAATATCCCTACAAAAACATTTATTTCCCAATCAACAAAAGGGGCACATAAGTCATATTCAATCATGTTAAAATTTTTTTCTAAATACTTACCTAATTATACACAGAAAGTTTAGTTTTAAAGAAAGATGGAGATCTGTAAAAGAAAATAACCCAAATAGTCCTACTGTCATCAATATTTACTTCAATAAACTCAGAGACTGAGCTACAAAACGTTTTAAAGATTTGAAGGAAGAGTTAACAAAAAAAGAATCTTCTCTTCCTCTTTTGTTCAATCTATAATGATTGTATAATGCATACCCAGGAAGTTCCAAAGGCCTAATTAAGTCACTGAACCAAGCTTCAGTAATAAATATGACATCAAAATTTTATTTCATTACTCTGATTTCCAGGTCTTATAACTTATTGTTCAAACGTCTGCCATTCTGTACAAGTTATCACTGTAGCATGGTGCAAGCAACAAATCACAAAATATATATATTTAAGTTCATACATTTCAGCTGAACACACTTTATCTACTTCTGTAGCAATGTTTGTTCATTAGTTATTTCTACATCATTATTCCTACCAGCTACAAATACTGCATCATGTTTTTTCTTTACTCAGTTGCTTACTGCCTACTCAGGGGCGATCTATGCCTGACGTACAAAGCCATGTCTAACCCAGAATTAATGGACATGCTCCACCTCAAAAAATCCAAATCCCTTAGAGCTACACACTCCAGGGACTTAAACCACAGCACAAAAATAAATAGGACATGCTGGAGGGACAGATTCATTTCCCAGAGACTCCCCTCACTCTGGAATAGAATCCCAATTCATGTTAGACATAGCCCCTCGCTGACCCTCTTCAAGAGAAATCTGGACTCGTGGATGGGAAATCGCAAATTCACCCCTGGGATCTCTTCTGTGTCCCTGCATGACAGAGGCACAGTAAACTAATCTTAAAGGGCTACCTTCTGTGACCTACTATACAGAGGCACAGTAGGCTAATCTAATAGGAAGGCGAAAGCCAAATACACTCTGGCTAGGCTTATAAATACCCTAGGGCAGATAGCCTAGTATCTACCTATGAACCTATGAACCTATTACATCCAAAAAAGTAAAACAGTGATCAGGATACACCACGAGAAGTCCAAGATAATCCACAAAATCTTTTATTCCATAAAACTGCAGAAGATAAGCGCTTTCACGTGCTGGAACGCACGCTTCATCAGATCTACTAACATAAGTCACTGGGACCATTTTATACCATTTGAATAATTCTTAATCATATCAATTAGCAGCTTGTTTAATAATTAGTAAAATAGAACTTTAAAGATGTAGCTCATTTCTTCTGTGCAGATACAAATACAAGTACAACACCAATCATTTCAAAATCCTAACCAAAATATCCTAACAAAATATATGTTAGTTACAATTCCTACACTGACTAATATTTCTAAGTTATTTAAAAATCCATTATAAAATCCATAATAAAAAATCCGTAGTAAAAAATCCATGATAAGGGGTCCTGACAGAAACCACATTCAATTTAAAAATAATTTTAATATATTATGCATGGTTTTCGGTTAGTTTGTTCTTCATTTCTTCTCACATGCTCCATATAGGTTATTCAATGTTCATATTTCTATTTTGTATATATGAGAAACCTACAATCTGGATGCGTGTAACAATAACTCAAGTATAAAGTTCAAATAGCATGCAAAAAAAATATGTATATTAAAATGAACACGCATCAATCATACGATCCTATCTACAATTTTTCTCTAAGCATCATGATCTATATTCATAGACGCTCCTTCAATAAGTCGTTCATCTTACTTCTAAACTGCTAGTTCCCTATATACTAACATTATGTACTATGTCTGCTAAAAACAAAAACAAAAACAAAAAGCGCATCTATAGTGTAAATGTTATGTTATTTCTCTTATAATTTATAGAGAACAGTTCATTTTGCTCTCAAGCCGCAGTCCACATTACTTCGTCTATTCTGAACTAAACTTTATATACTATGTCCTAAAATATTTTTATGAACCTTATTTCTATATTAGTTACTCTGGTCATTCGGTATCCAGAACTATCTTGTTACCTGAACTAAATATATTTTGTACCTAGATTGCATAGTGTACGGTAATCATGAGTTAATTTCTAGAAACTATATTCATGATTTTGTATAATGTATGAATCTAAACGTACCTATAATTTACTGTAAGGTACAATTCTATATTCCTTTAGTTGTAAGAAGCGAAACACCTATGACAGTGTGGATTCCAAGAGTTGGTATAATTTATATAATTGTTTGTAGACTTATTATAGGTGTGTACTGGGGATGTTAAAAATTCATCCAACGTAGAAACATGTATCTATCTAAATTAATATAAATATATAAATAAATAAATATATTTCTAATAAACTATCAATCAAATCCACTCGTTTAAGATAGAATACAGCTGCTCCTATAATTACTGTTATAAAATATACCAAAGAGATAATAAATATCATGTGTAAAGTGGTATTGTAAAAACTAATAATTAATTAATTTAAATATTAAGAGTTCAGAATTAATATTATATAATCAAATAAATAAAATCAAATAAATAAACAACTATTAAAGAACAATATTAAATAAATCATTGCTCCTAAAATAGAAGTCTCATATTATACCTATCTGAATGTGCTTAACATTTGAAAACCATCATAAAAATATTAATTGTTTCTACAAATTCTAAAACTACACTATATTGTGTTATTGCTTACTAGTTATATTCCTAAGTATCATGGATGGTATTTCTTATACTCTAACTGGATTATGGTCAATTTATATATAGCAAAACCCCTACTATTCTCTTAAATCAAGTAAAACTTAATTAATTAATATCTAGGTCTACTTAATTATACATAAAAAATGTTTAAAAATTCTAATAAAAACCAAACAACGATTATTGTTTGTATAATGCTGCATACCATCTTCATTCCAAAATATTAATATATATTAAATTGTGTCATAATACAAATATGTTCCTCTGCTGATAAAATTACTTCATTATTTCAAAATTGGTTTTAATGATAAGTAGTTATTAATGCCTGGTTCCCATGTTAGACATAGCCCCTCGCTGACCCTCTTCAAGAGAAATCTGGACTCGTGGATGGGAAATCGCAAATTCACCCCTGGGATCTCTTCTGTGTCCCTGCATGACAGAGGCACAGTAAACTAATCTTAAAGGGCTACCTTCTGTGACCTACTATACAGAGGCACAGTAGGCTAATCTAATAGGGAGGCGAAAGCCAAATACACTCTGGCTAGGCTTATAAATACCCTAGGGCAGATAGCCTAGTATCTACCTATGAACCTATGAACCTATTACATACAATTTCTCTGATGCCACTCTGATGTTTCTAAATTTCACCCTCTCAGTGAAGAAACAGTAATCCTTTCTCTGTTAAACTAAGGTAAAGGAACTTTCAAGCCCATAAGCATGGGATCTCAAATGATAAAAAAATTCTGTTCATGAACTATTAAATTATTTTTATTAATTATGTTTCTTATTGCACAGCAAAGATGAAATATGTGCTCCAAAGCATCCATTATTACTAGTACCACACTGAGAGGACATTAGACCCCCAAGAGCTCTTCTCCTTTTTTTGACTACCTCCCAATGCTCAATGTCGATCTGCATTATTTCACTATCACTGAGACATCATTTTGTACTGTATTGATCAAATTTCCTAAGCATACTTACATCTAATTGCCAGTAATCTAAAATCTTAGCAACTTTAGTAACTGTATAAATTGATGGTTCTACATCCAAAACTGCATGCATTACTCCTGCAACAGCTTTTTTTACTACTAAATCAATAGTCACGTTAAATGCCTCCTTTAATGTCTGAGTGCTAACCTCACAATAAGAAGCAATTAAATTATTCTGGATTTCCTTATTCTTAACTATTTTCACTACATTATAAATATGGTCAGGATTTTCTACACACTGAATGTGGGTACTTTTTTGATGGTTAAAATAGAATTACTGTCTGAAACATTCAAAAGTTTCAAACATACAGTTTGGTTAACATTGGAACCATCTGGAGTTGTTCAACACATTTTACACAAGCTGCAGTAATTGTTTCCATTTCATCCATACTAACTAGCAGTGAAAATAGAAAAATATCCAAAATGTAAGTAAGACTCCCACCAAAACAATTTAAATATACTTGTAAACTGCTACTCACCTCCCTTCCTTACCTAACTCACCTAACATGCTAATGCACAGAAACTACAGTTTAAATATTATACACAGCAAGACTAGCCCCGCACATCCACCCCTTTAAGTCAGGAGCCCAAGAGCATTCTTTTTGAAAGAAGAGATAAGTAAAATAAAATAAAAAGTGCACTCAAAATCACATCAAACATCTACTCTACACAGATAGACTAAAAGCCTTGTCCCTGTACTCAGTCTCCTACAGACTCCTCAGAGGTGACCTCTGTCTGGCATACAAAGCAATCTCAAACCCCGCCGTGATGGGACTGCTGCATATCCACAAGTCAAGCTCCACTCGAGTAGCCCACACACACGTCCTCAACCTGGTCTGTGACATCAATAGGACTTGTTGGTGAGACAGATTTGTGTCCCAGAGACTCCCCCTTCTGTGGAATAGACTCCCTCGCCACATCAAGCAGAGTACCTCATTAACCCTTTTTAAGCATAACCTGGATAACTGGATGGGGAACAGAAAATACACCCTTGGGATTCCACCTGTGTCCCTGCTGAACAGGGGCATCGGGTGCTGACCTTTCAAAATATAGGCTAAATTCTTGGCTAGACTTGTAAGCGCCTCAGGGCGAATAGCCTAGTAACTAGGTTCAGGCACCTAGGCAGTGAGACATTTCCCTGTGGTACATTTGGCTGGGGACACAAGGCTGAAGTGACATTCAGCTGCAGAGAAATATGTTTGCAAATTCCCTGTGGGCAAAGAGAAGCACACACTGACATGCTCACAGCTTTAATAACCAAATGCATGGTGTTAGAAGAAGTAATGAGTGTTGTGCTCAGTGTACAGTACACACTTATTTAACTACAACATGTCGAAGTGTGCTACAGCAAGGAGGAAATCATGCAGGCTATTGTAGTCACATTTATGCTCCAGTATGTGTTTTGTGGTAATGTTCCCTAGACACTGTGAAGGGGGTAGTGGTCCACACACACACTGATTATAAAGGCACTGCCCCACTGTACATGTGCATTTGTACTGCACTGACATGCCTTCTGGCTAGCCTGCTGCTGATGTCTGCCATATTGCCTACTGTCTCATGTTCCCTTGGGGATCATGGACATTGTTTTCCCCCTATGCATTTGGTTACTGAAGTTGTGGCATGGCAACACATTCTTCTCTTTACCCACAGGGAATTTGCAACCAGCCATATTTCTTTGCAGCTGAAGGTCATTTCAGCCACGTGTCCCCAGTCAAATGTACCACAGGGAAGTGTCTCACTCCCTAGGTGCCTGAACCCCTAGTAGGGTTCAGGCACCTAGGCAGTGAGATATTTCCCTGTGGTACATTTGGCTGGGGACACAAGGCTGAAGTGACATTCAGCTGCAGAGAAATATGTCTGTTTGCAAATTCCCTTTCGGCAAAGAGAAGCACACACTGACATGCTCACAGCTTTAATAACCAAATGCATGGTGGCAGAAGAAGCAATGACTGTTGTGCTCAGTGTACAGTACACACTTATTTAACTACAACATGTCGAAGTGTGCTACAGCAAGGAAGAAATCCTGCAGGCTATTGTAGTCACATTTATGCTCCAGTATGTGTTTTTTGGTAATGTTCCCTAGACACTGTGAAGGGGGTAGTGGTCCACACACACACACTGATTACTAGTTACTCAATCCACCAGTACCATGTCTCTGTTCAATACTTCCAGAATACACACTTAACAGGTTAAATTGGCAATCAGCAATCTCTTCTATCTGTAGCCACATCTACTCACAGAAGCTACACTTTGAATGATATCAAATTATCCAGGTTCTGCCTCACATCCACCACCCCTTCAAGTCAGAAACCAGAAGTATTCGTCTTGAAAGAAAAGGGAAAAAATAAATAAATTGATCTGTGGTAGGCATTATTTGGACATTCTGGGTCTTTTTTTTAATAAGACTAAAACTAAATAATCACTTATGAACCCATTTACCAAATTATTTACCAACTTTTTAAAAATTTTCCTTGTTTCACTTCAACAGCATGTGAGACATTCCTACTACCATCTTCTCACCAGACACTGCTGTATCATCAGCTATAAAATGTTGTTTGACACTTTGAAACCTCAGACTAGCTAGGGAATCAAACCATCGACTGCAGGACAAAGATCATTAGCAGCTCATAATCTTAATCTTCTGCACTAAATTGACAGATACATAGCACATACGCTTGGCAATCAAACCTATGAACCGATGAACCTTTGAAAATATATTAGAAAATAGAATGGTAACTGTAATTATTTCTAGTTAGAGATTTTAATAAAACCAAATGCATTACTGGTAGAAGGACATTTAAATGTTTTCTATCTAGCACCCTGCATGTAATTGCTCACCCACTTTCTTCTTAGGAATCATAGGAATTTCAGGAAAATTCAAGGCAATTGAGTCTTGTCACCATTACATCTTGCTGATACCCACTCTTGGATGTTATCGCCCCTCTCTAGGAGGGCTAAACCAGTCAAGCTAGGGATGAACGTATGAATATCCATCAAATTATCCAAGTCCCTTTTGAAGGAATACAGTGCATAATACTGCTTGATCTGCAGAGGTGTGGGAGCCAGGGAGGTGCTAAGTAATGAACCCATTCCTCTAACATGTTTTATTAATCTTCCGATGAAGATTTGGATACCTGGTTCCGGTATTTGTGGAACTAATTGACTTGTGTCTACAGAACAGTTTTAGAACAACAGGGTCCTTAACCACATGGATGGCAAGGCATAGATATCTACTGAGAAATCTATATGGTACCAAATAAAGGGGAAACACTTCTAGTCTTTTCTGGTAGCTTATGGTATTTAAGCCTATGAGCTCCTCATTAGAAATCTCTGTGAATTCTAACTGTTTAATATGTCTATTGAAGTACATTCCAAAGGGTGCATTGTATTTAATAATTGGCACAATCAGTACTGAATACAAGGGGACAATGACCTCTTTACAGCTAAATTATATTCTGAAGAAGTAGGATTTCATGGCTACTGTCATTACATGGTGATCAAATGAGAGAAAATTATCAACCCAAGTTGCAATGTATCTAACTACATTCTTGTTTTGAAGTAGGGTATTATTTGTGTTGTATGCTGGGGAGGTGTTGTCTATTAATTGTGACAATACTGAATTTTTAGCATTTTATTTAAACCCATTTTTAGTTTAATAGATCTGTATGAGTGCACATTCTTGCTGAAGACCCTGGACATCCTAGAGAGGTTTGATAATGACTCCCTGTTTGTAGTTGTCCACAAATGTAGTTAGCCAAAAGGTCTTGGTTATTGGTCTGGTATTAAGAAATGTGAATACTAAAGAAATTAAGTCCAGCAATGAGCCCTGCAAAACACCACTAGTTACCTTTGAATTCTCTAACACTGCACATGCCACCTACACCATGTGGGTTCTGTCTTTTAGCCACTTGGCTTTCCATTGTACCAAAACAAAGTCAGCACTCCTGGAACCACACACTTCAGCAACTCAAGCAAACCCTTGTAGTAAATGGCTGCAAAACACTTTGGGAGCAGTAAAAACACTTTTTATTAAATCAAAATAAATAGATTAGCACTTTTGTCAAGAACCTTCTCAACTTCATCAGATCCAAATGAAGTTGAGAAGGTTCTTGATGAAAGTGCTTATCTATTTGTTATTTTGGTTTAATAAAAAGTGTTTTTACCGCTCCTAAAGTGTTTTGCAGCCATTTACTACAAGGATTTACTTGAGTTGCTGAAGTATGTGGTTCCAGGAGCGCTGACTTTGTTTTTCTACAGTTTGTGGACTTTTGTGCTTTTTTCCATTGTACCACATAAGGCTCTATTTGTAATACATTTAGATCACTATCTATACTAGCATGGGGAACAATGTCAAATGCCCTGGCCAGATCAATGTATTCAGTTGGGACAATATGACTGCTGTCATCACTTTGTGTTAGCCTTTCAAAGAAATCACCAGGCAGGATGTACCCCTTATAAAGCCAAACTGTTGTGGGTCTAGCTTGATAAGATTTTTTAATGTCAGAGTTTATTAGGTCAGTTATAATATGTTCCATGGCCTTGTAAATGAGACTTGTCAAATTGATGGGCCTAGATTTCTCAGGGTCCATTGCAGGACAATTATTATGAAGTGTCATCACCACTGCTATGTGGCATACCTCCAAGACAGAACCTGTTGCTCGGCTCATGTTAAATAGATTGGGGAGTGGCTCCACAAGAGATGTTTAGTATTAAACAGCCTAGTATATTGATAGGTCCCAAGGAAGAAGTGAAGATGGTCTTGGACAGCACTTTCTATACATGTTCTTTAGAAAGGATGGTGGATTTTGAGAAATTCAGCGGTATGAGGGCTTGGGATAGTCATGTTCAGAGTAAAATTTGCACTGAATTTGTTAGTATATTAGCAAAGTCTGCTCAGTTCATGTAGGTGGTTCCATTTTGCCATTTTGTATGAGTTAAGTGCAGTGCTGAGTGTTATTTCTCTGTTTCCTGATGTAGCTGAAAAAGGATTTGTAGTCACCCTTGACTTCAGTTGCTAAACTGGGTTCATGGGCTACTTTCATAGATGTAGTAGTATTTTTTTTAAGTTTTTAGTCAAATTTCCAACATTTTTGACATTTTCCTTGACCTGAGGGTATTTGATGTACAGTATACTTCAATGGGGGTTTTCCTTTTAATCTAGATTGTATTTATATCAGTGGATAACCATGATGGTTTATTTTTACATTTCCCATTATATTTGGAACTAGATAGGATTGCAAGTTCTATACATTTATCTAAGTGGGTAAAGAAATCCTTTAAAAACCAGTCTGATATTTTACCACTCTCATATGTCATATAACTTTCCCCAGGATTCAAAAAAACTCAGTGCAGGAATAGTGTTATTCCTACACGGAGTGAATGGTGTCCACATAGCTTTAACTCATTGCAGCCAAGTGACGTCTCCAGGTGTTTCTGCAGTTACCTCGCACTGTGCCTCTAGGCATCAAATATTGTCTGTTCATATTTGCATTAATAATTACAAAACCATGCTACATACACGGTATCAGAATATTTTATCTTAAAGCATATATGATGGCAAACACAACTGTATTCATATATGACCTCTGCCAATGAGTATTTGTTAGAACTATAAGGTGATAACTTCATTTTTTAAAGGCTGACGCCACACCCACTGGGAGCTAAAGGTACAAACTCAAAAGAGCTCTACTGGAGGGAGTGAGTTAACAGCAGAGCACCTTACATATTAATGAAGGCATGCTACTGACAACGGCTATGCAGACATAAACATTGAAGGAGTGTAGGGGGCATGTTTCAGTAGTGCTCGCAGATCCAACTTGCCCCCTGCACTCTGAAAGTGCTGTACAGCACTTTCTAAATGCTTTCAGTGTCCATGGACACTGAAAGCAGGAATTGAAATGGGAAGCAATGCAGTGGGTGTGTGACAGGTACTGTCACACACCCCCTGCATTGCAAAAGTGCCGTAAGGCACTTTACATTTCAACCTCTTAGAGCAAAAAATCTGGACAAAGTATAAAATGATGGGGGCCATACTTATCAACCTCTTAGAGCAAAAAATCTGGACAAAGCAAAAAATGATGGGGGGCATACCTCTCAACCTCTTAGAGCAAATATCTGGACAAAGAGTAAAATGATGTGGGGAGCAAATAGGGACAGATTTTAAATATTGCCCTTACAAACTTAGACATTTGATAAAGGAACAGGGTTTTTATTGACATAACATGTTCAGAAGGATTGGAAGTCTGAAACTCAAAGGTATGCCATTATGTAGCTACTTTAATCCTGATATTGCCCATACAGATTTAGAGTGCTGAAAGAATGACAGGTAGTGCATTACCAAATATGAATTACAATTAGTATTAATTCATGTGAATGAAGTGCTTGTATTAATATTTTTTTCCATTCTAAGTTAAGTTTAGGCATAGCTGAGTGTGTTTGCATGCCATGGCCCAGTGCTCAGCATTGCTTAAACATCTCATGGGAGCCAAATAGAAATGTATAGCTAAAATCCTCAATGGTGAGATAGCGTAGTGGTTACAGCCCTGGCTTTGCATGCAGTGGTTCACGGTTCTAGTACCAAGACAGGCCCTATATTTTTACATGGGAAAGCATTTTTAAATTATTTTTTTTATTTTAAAATATGTAGTAATTGATATTTAACTAGAGAAGTGCAGCTGATTCAAAATGGAAGTGTCAGTGCATATAACATGTGAAATCACCCATGTATACACAAGTGTCCCATACAGTATAGTCACACCCCAAGGTTATGCAATGAAAACACATAGGGGGACGTCATGAAAAGTAAATCATATACACTGAATAATATGTCAGTAATGATTAATTTACAATTCTGATTTTTTTTTTCTTAATTGAAAACTGAACAATGCTTAGCAGTGCTCAGCACTGCTGAGCCAGTTTGAGCATTGCTTAAACATTAATTCTAAGCAGCAGTCAGCCCAGGTAAGTGGATCTGTGCACTACTAACCACTGCACAGCATTTTCCCCTTTATGCACTGCTCAACTCAGCTTAGCAGATTTGTGCACCACTAAGCTGTGTTAAACATTTTCAAAATGGTCCAATGGTGGCAAAGGGTAGGAATATGGCCTTATTTAAACCACACAGGTGGGACTACAACCAGAGCCTGTTGTAGTTTGATCTGTGCAGGGATCATGTCTGGCATTGGAGAAGGAGTGCACTTTTGGGTGCAGTGCTGGGGCATTCTGGAGTCGAGGGTCATGGTTGGACTACTTGTTAAACACCATGATGACAGACTGCTGCAGGGCAAGTACCAGGGCTCACAGTAAAAAAAAGAGGCCTGGGATCACCTGGCATGTGGTGTCTCCAGTGCTACTGGAATCCCCCGAACCGCTGAGCAGGTACGGCATTATTATTATGCTGACCTAAAGCATAGGAAGGGGGTGCTGTTGGCCCACTGGATCCAAGATACTCAGGCACAGAATGCTCCACTAGTTTGTAAGTATCCTATCCATAGCTGTACCAAACTCTAGCCTGAGTATGTGATAGGTATGCATAATGTTTGTTTTTTCCCCTACAGCTGTAGAGGAGAGGGTTAGCAGTGTGGAGACCCATGCTGACAGACTGTCAAGGCAGCACTGACATGCTGGTGAGTACAGATCTATCTTGCAGTATACAGTGCAATAGATAAGGAGTATATTGTTTACTGCCAGTAACTACAGTGTGTTACATGTCTACTGAATAAGTAAAGTTTGCCAGACTAATATTGATCTACAAGATATGCAGTAGTAAAGCACTGCGTCATATTACTAAAGACTTATACCACAAATTGTTGTGTTTACTCTGGTATCTTGTTGTAGAAACAGATTGTGTACAAGTTCTTCACAGCAAATATGGCTTTTACAGCATGAAATAACTGAGGTTGTTCTGAGAACCAGCCATTATGTAAAACAGTAGATTGTGGAGCTATAAAACAAGATATAAATGAACTATGAAATATGCTATGCACTAAGATCTGAACCCTGAATAGTAATGTCTAATGTATAATAGTGTGTCCCCTGCAGCATTGCCTTGTTTTAACCTTTGCTTTCCAGATAGTATTATTTCAAAGGATTAATACACAGTACACTATCTGTCATATATAAATCTCAGCATTACAAGGTCAGACTCTCAAACCCACAGAGTATTAGGCAGACATCAGACAAACAAGAGACAGTGGCTCCTCAGTAGCTCAGTGTGGTGAGAAATAGCATTCTGGTTCATTTTAGCACACCCAGGCACAGTTTGAATCCAGGGAGTGGTATTAAGATGTATGTATATATATATATATATATATATATATATATATATATATATATATATATACACTCAAAAAATCTTGAGTGTTTGTAGAAAAAGTCAGATAGTGGTAACAGATATTTTCTCCACAGGTCTTACAGGTAAAGAATTGTTTGTAGTAGCTGTATGAAGGGTATACTAATACACAGTGTACAACTGTCCCACTGTCCAACCCCATGCCTGCAAATAAAAGCAGGATAGGTACATACATCATGCACTCTTCACAATACATGTGTCTCAAGTATCATGCTGTCATGGCTAGTGGTCGCTGCTTCCAATAACCTTGGACACATATAGGAATCCAGGTGAATTATGCCAATAGCAGACTCACACAACATCAGTGCAGGGTACCCCTTCTTTGTCAGATATGTAACCCTGACATGTACAAGCTCCCCTCTAGTAATGTAGCCATAGTTGTTACAGTCTGCCTCATACCATTACAGATTGACAGTTTAACAGGTATGTATGTGCCACAGAAGGTATGTGCCATAGGTAGATGTAAAGTGAGGGCAGACCTGTAGAGTACTGAGCAGTACTGTTGTGAAAAATAGAAGCCTATACAGTTGTTAATGGACTTTTTTCTCTGCATCACTAATTAATACGCATATACTACAGTTATGTTTTACTCAAAACCTACTGTTGGGACTTCTGTTCTGTTATTGTTCATATATTTAATTAGTTGCATATTAACATACCTTGTTCAAATACCATTGTTAGTGGCCTGTTGCCATTAATGTAACTTGCATGCTGTTACAATGCTTACTGTTGTTCCATTTATGCATGTGTTCTGTTTGCTATGCAACTGTTTCAAATCTGTTGTTGTGGGTAAATTGGAACACCCACGCATGCTGTTACAACTAATTTTGAAATGTTTTGTTCATGACTAACCAATATATCTTGGAAAACCACAACACCATAGCACATTTGGGAAGGCAGATCCCAGCAGATCCACCGCTCCTGCCTCATCTGGCCATGGCACCAGGCTCCAGCACATCTGGGACCCAACCTGGAACTTCCTACTTCACTCATCCTGCACCACCTTTAGGTGAAACCACCTCAGGGGATGGGGCCTGTCCCCCCCCGGATGTGGGTGTGGAGAGGAGCCCATCACCCACCACAAGTTCCATGGTATAGTGCGCAGCGTCATCCACTCTGAGTTGAATGGATGGCTGTACCAGATCGAGGGCCACCTGGCACACCTGGAGGGTCAGGTTGTCCTTGTTGTCCAGCCCCCAGCACAGCCACCGTTGGGGCCATAAAGGTGCAGTGGTGACTGCCCATGGGTGGGGACATCAGTCCCACTGTATCCATTTGGGGTCTCATGGGCCTCTGATTTCCAACCACCCTCTCTGTCTAAGGTGTTTACCCTGCTCATATGTCATATACTTTCCTTGTCTGTTGTCTTGTGTGTCTTGTCTGTCTTGTCTGTGAATACAACCTATCCTACCCAACCTACCTTCCCATACCTATCTACAGCCCTTCCCAGACATCCCACTCTCATAGGTTCATAGGTTCATAGGTAAGTACTAGGCTATCTGCCCAATGACATTTATAAGCCTAGCCAGAGTGTGTTGGCTTTTGCCACCCCCTTAGATTAGTTCCCTGTGCCTATAACCAGCAGAGCCATTAATTCCCTGTGCCTCTGTCCAGCAGAGCCACTGCAGTGATCCCTGGGGTAAATTTTCTGTTTCCCATCCACCTGTCAAGGTTTCTCTTGAAGAGTGCTAGTGAGGGGCTCTGCCTGATGTATACTGGAATCTTGTTCCAAAGAATGGGGAGTCTCTGGGTTAGGAATCTATCCCTCCAGCATGTCCTGTTTATCGTTGTGGTAAGGTTTATATCCCTAGAGCGTGTGGCTCTCAGGGATTTGTTTTTTTTAGGTGGAACATATCCATCAATTCTGGGTTGGACATGGCCTTGTATGTCAAGCAGAGATCACCTCTGAGTAAGCAGTATGCAACCGAGTATAGCTGGAGTTTCATTAGTCGAGCTGCATGGGTCATCTGTTTGAGGCCAGTAATCCTCTTGGTGAGGTACTTTTGTGGTCTTTCCATCTGTTGCAGGTGTCCTGTAAGGGACATCCCAAATGGGGAGTTGTATTCTATAATGGGTCTAATATGTGATGAGTAGAGATGCACAATAACATTCTTTGTTCTGGATGCGAACCCTTTTGAGATTAGATGGGCCACGTTGAAGGATTTTCTAACCACCTTGGCAATATGATTATCAAAGGAGAAATTGCTATCTACTTGGGTCCCCAGATCCCTTATTACGTTTTCTGTATTTAGGGGACTACCACCTATGTGGTAGTTCGCAGGTACTTTGTTTTTTCCAAAGGGGATGACTATGCACTTTTTGGCATTCAGCTTGAGGCCATGATTTTGACACCAGGTATCCGTCTCAATGAGACCCTTCTGGAGGGTATCTGTATCAGCCGGAGAATAAATTATGGCCCCTAGTTTGCAGCCGTCTGTGAACTTGGTCATCCAAAGTCCTCCTGTGCTTGCCAGTCCCTCTGAGAAGTATATACCGAACAGGAGGGGTCCTAGGACTTTGCCCTGGGGGACGCCACTTGTAACCGGCTTAGAGTCGGACCTAGAGACTGCAACTCTGTCTCTCACCTTAATAAAAACAGAGCATCTGTCCCACAAAAAAATTACTGCCCCATACATAGCTCTACATTTCTCCCAATATCTAGTGACATAAATCAATCTACAACCAACACCCCTCCCTGTGGGGAGCGAGGCTGTAAATTCCAAATTTTCCACATCAGTCACAGCTGTTGCTGCAGAAGAAATGTAGAGCTATGGTCCTTTCCTATGCCCATCCTGCACATCCATATCTGCTTTTCCTAATGTTTTACCCCCCTGCTTGACCCATTTCCTCACTTTCCTATCACACTTTTTTTCTTTTCTTTACTTAGAATTAGCATTGGGTTAAGTAGGAATAAGACCCCTAAGTGAAGCTAAGGGCACTTAAGCATCTCTTAGCATCACACAAAACCATGCAAACCCACTTACAATTGCTTTAATCACTCTGTCTCAATCAGCTCTTGTTCTGACTAGCAACAGAATAATCAGCCCTACCAAGTCTCAAACCCAAGACCCGCTGCACTACAGTCACAGCAACATACTACTACACCATCAGAGCTGTGGGAGTCTGTAATGCCTTTACAAACATATCATGCATTATGGTCATTTAAAATTAGTGAAAAAAGTTATCACCACCAAGACTTGAACCCAGGATCCTGTGTATTACAATCACAGCAATGTACTGCTACACCATCTGAACTGTAAGAATTTATAATGTTTTACAAACATATCATGCATTACAGTCATTTAACATAAGGGGAAAAATACACATCTCTAGCAAGCCTTAAACGTAGGATCCTGTCCACTCCAGTCACAGCAGCTACCAATACTCAACATGAGCTGTAAGAATTAGCAATTCTTCAGTAAATATATCATGCAGGATGGTCATCCAACATCAGGGAAAACCTGTGGAATTAGTAATGTTATATACATATCTATATATACACACATGGTTTCACTTCAGAATCCTGAAATATCAAAATCCTGAATTTCATGAAACTTCATAGTCTGGAAGCCCAAAATCCTGAAAATTCTAAATCCTGAAAATACACAGGATACATATACTGACCACAGAGAGCACAAACCAGATTACTCTCCACCAAATATAAGCGGGGGGGCAAGTACCCCTGCACCCCCCACACCCCCTGCTATTTAAATATATCAACTCCAAGATTGCATTTCACTACACAGTCATGAGTTATGTTGAAGTATAGCAAGTTAAAAAGGAATGTTACTAAGGTTACAACAGGCAGTCATGAACACGTGATGGTATGTTTGCCATTTTTTATGTGTAGTGCAATCTTGGAGTTTATATATTTAACTAGCAGGGGGTGTGGGGGCACAGCCCCCCCCCACATGGGGGGGTGCAGGGGGGCTTGGCCCCCCACCCATACTTGGTGAAAAGAGCTATCCTTTGTCTTGTATGTGTTTCTCTGGGTCCTTGTACTGGAATATTGTCATTCTTTGTGTCCTGCATATTTTCAGTATTTTGTGATTCAGGATTTTGAATTTTCAGGATTTTGGGTTCTGGATTATGAAGTTCAGGATTGAGATATTTCAGGATTCTGAAGTGAAACCACACACAAACACACACACACACACACACACACACACACACACACACACACACACACACACACACACACACATATATATATATATATATATAGATATATAGATATATACACACACACACACACACACACACACAAACACACATATATATCTATATTTATATGGATCTAGGACTATTGAACGAAAGTTCAATAGTCTGAATCCACATTCACTGAACACGCTTTAGCAAAAGCACTTTTAACTGAAAAAGCACTTTCGCTAAAGTCCCTAAAATAAACACAAAAAAACTTAACTATCGTTTATGCAGGAGGGCAAGCCCCCCCTGCACCCCCACACCTCCCTACTTTTATATTCTCACTCCAAGATCGCACTACAGTCTGGAAAAGGGAATATTCCCTCATCCCCACTGTACTACAATATTAACAACAGCCATTCCCCCCTGATTTTCCCTGTATCTTATCATACTTTCGCAAAAGTGCTTTTTCAGTGAATGTATGATCATCAGTTTCACTTTTGGTGAAACTGCAGTTTGTGCATTAGTATGGATCCCATATCTATATATATATATATATATATATATATAGAGAGAGAGAGAGAGAGAGAGATCTAGGACATTTGCTCAAGTGAGCAAACGACCGAAACCCAAACGGCCGGGCATACTTACGTGAAAGTGCTTTTCACCGAAGAAGCACTTTCGCGTAAGTATGCCTGTTACCGAGGCTGTACTATGGTGCGGGTAAGGGAAATTTCCCTTTTCCACACTGTAGTGCAGTCTCATAGGCTGAATATTAAAGTAGGGGGGCTAAAATGTAAATGTCGTATTTTATTTATTTTTTTTGTAACATGCTTCAATGAAAGCGCTTTTTCAATAAAAGCGCTTTCATTAAAGTGTGTTTGGTTATTATGGATTCGAACATTTGTTCACTCGAGCAAACATCCTAAATCCATATATATATATATATATATATATATATATATATATATATATATATGTGTGTATATATATATACTCAACCTCTTAGTGCAAGACATCTGCACAAAGCCTGACAAAGTGGGGGGAATAAATGCCAAACAATAGGGACATATTTGAAATATGGATGTTATAAGTTTAGAAGGTTACTAGGGTATCACGGTTTGTTTTAACATATATTTTCTGATAGATTTCAGGTCTGAAACACAAATGATTGTCATCATTTAGTGATGTCAATGCTCACATCATCCCAGTGATTTGTCAGAAATCCACAACAGTTATGGGGGAACAGACCAAAAATATGAGCCACACATCTGAACAGTCTATAGGAATCTGGACAGTGGAGAGGTATGACTGCAGTCTCGCAACAGAAGGGAAAAACATTGAGAGCTGCCAACCATTTCACCCAGCACCTTCCGAACTACAGTCAGATCAACACAACACTACCCCAAATCAGCCCTGGGGAATCACTCATGCAGTTGCAAATATATCATGCACTACAGGGATGTAACTGTAGGGAAAAGCAGACATTGGTGAGAAATTGTCTACCCACAACCATTTGCACCACATTCACAGCAACATACCAGTAAGCCAACTGAATTCTAGAGTATAATGACTGTTTGAACAAACATATCCTGATTGCCAGTCACACACTACTCCTGTGTACTTGGAATCCTGAGGTGTTATGGGACATTTCTCAGTCTGCCCCTACAAACATATACAGCTGATAGACCACCAGCAACTGTAGCAGCATGCACAGTCAGATAGAAAATGATCTATGACACTCACATCTGTCCCTCTCCCTATTCAGCCCAACAAACATTTACACACTAGACTGCTACACTATCTTGACAGTCTGTTTACAAAGGCCAGACAGACATAACTCTCAACTGTACAGATTTCCACAGAATGCCCAGGGTGTGGGACCATATTTATGGCCACTGCCTCATACTATTTCTGGGATTCTGTTAAATCACTGGGATGATATCAGGAGTGAAGTCACAAAATAATGATATTTCATATCTCTGAACTTCTTACTGCAAGACATCTGGACAAAGCCTGACATACTTGGGGGACAGAGGGCCAAAAAGAGAGATATATCTTAAATAATGGTGTTATAAACTGAAAAAGTTGCTGGTGTTACAGGGTTTGTTGTAACATAACTTTTCAGAGGGCCAAAAATAGGGACATATCTTAAATAATGGTGTTATAAACCGAATAAATTGCTGGGGTTACAGGGTTTGTTATAACATAACTTTTCTGAAGGATATGAAGTCTGAAACACAAATGGATATCGTCATTTAGTGACTTCAATCCTCAGATTATTCTACTGATATGTCAAAAACAGAAATTGTCTGAGGAGCAGACCAAACATAAGAGGCAAACTTCTGGACATTCTGAGGAAATCTGGACAGTTGAGAGGTATGTCATATACATACCACTGTCAGACTTCAAATCATGCAGAAAATGCATGTCCAGACAAACACTGTTAATTTAGCAATCTTCTAACTCTATAGCAGCAATACTTACAATCTGTCCCTAATTCTTGAACTTTCTCACCCATTTTGTTGGCTTTCTCCACATGTCTTATTCTAAGAGGCATTTCTACCTACCTTCTGTGAAGCTGTAGCTCCCACATCTTCATAATGTCCTTCTCACAGGCTAGGAAAAGGAGTAAGGCCCACATGAAGAACTTAACTATAGCACAGTGTTGCTATGATATTGGCTAATGGAAAGACAACATAGCTGTTTTGGATGCAATTAGCAAGTGGGAGACACCAAGTGGTGCACAAGCCATCACCTGCTCATGAGCATTACCTGCAAAAGGCAAGCTGCTGCCTATACAAAACAGGTCTCAACCTTTCTACACAAAGACAGACTGTGACTACACAAACCTAAACATTTACATTATTCTAAGAAAACCCTTCATTGCTATAGCAGGTATGTTAATCAATTAAGCATTTAATGGAATGCAGAAGGGGGATGCAATAATGTGAAATAGGAAGTTATACAATAGGTCTCAACAAGACTTGCTGTACTGACATGTTGCTGTCCAGCACCTACGGCCATTCCTGCTGGTTCTGTCTGCAGTGACATAGATCACAATTCTGGCCCCTGAGTCACCCCAGCAATGGTCAGCTCACATATGACTACTACTGGACTGTCTGTTGTCCAATACTGACTGTGACACTGCCCGGCCAGCTACCTGGGATGCTGTAAATATTCATATGTCACCTGTGAATGCTACCATGATACATATGCTTGTCTTATAAATGTAAAAGATCTATATAGGATACCATATGAGCATAGTAAACAACTGGCGCAGAAGTGTGTGTTGATCTCTATGTTATATACTGAGCTTATACCTTTTAACTGTCCAGAGTTTTGCAGACTGACCACATCTTTGCCTCATATTTGTGGTCAATGTCCCATACAGTTTTGTTTTATCTGACAAATCACTGGCAAATCAGTAAAGACTGAAGTCATAACCTAATAGCATACATTTGAATGTCAGATGTCATATCCTTCAGAGTATTCCTATTTGCTAGCAACTAAGTGTGTTACAGCTAGAGTTATAAAGTGTCACTATTTTCTGGCCTTTGTCCCCCATTGATGTGTGCCTCCATCCAGATGTCTAGCTCTAAGAGGTTGAGAGGTATGACTGAGCTGCAAGAGTGTAAACAACAGTGTGCCATACTGACAAAGAACAGAAATCTATATTAAGTATTACTTGTGCCCGTGTATGTATTAATAGTAGAAGCTGGAAGCTGCAAACATACAGTCATGAGTTGCAAAGTGTCAAGTAAATAGGCTGTACTTGTTTTACAAATGTGTTATCTTCATTGCAGTACATCAAACAGTCATAAATGTCTATAGCTACAGGTTGTTGTATTGTCTTCAAACGTAAATAGTTACTAGGTTGATTATAATTACTAAGTTGAAATTGGAAAAGTGTTTAACTGTGTTATGACTTCCAGTGCTACACACACATCAGACAGATATGCACATCTGATGCATAGAAGTATGTTATTTGCTGTTAGCCTGTGATGTTAGACTGTGAAATAAAGGCAGGTAAGAAACACCTATGTAATATGAGATAACACAGCATTAATGTGGATTATTATTGTCAGACCTGTCATACACAAGCAGCTTTGCATGCTGCATAGGAACTAGGCAAATGTGACATTGTTTAAATATATATGGCAATATGGTACATCTCTCCGATATTTGTGTGGTCTGCATTGTTCTGAGTATCAGTCATCTCTGCATGTAATTTAGATTTGAAGCTCAGTATTTATGCTTTGATTACTTATATATTTTTATGTTACTGTAGAGTTACATTTGTTTGGTTATATGTATTCTGTTCTGTTGTACTTTTAAAAGTTCTTGACTAGGGTCTGTTAACAAAGGTTACCAAATAATTCCTTTGAAACATGTGAATAGCAGCAGTTAAGTAGTGTGTGTAGCTGGGGCACAGTATTGCTCTCTTAATTACAAATATCTGTAGTTAGCTGAAGTGTTTCTGTGTTGTGCAGTGCTGTGAGCATCAGTCATCTCTGCATTTAAAGTTGATTTGAAGCTGTTTAGTTAAGCTTTGGTCACATCTATTTTGTATCTTATTCCAGTACTGCATTTGTTTTGTTAAAAGTTTTCTGTTCTGTTGGAGTTGTAAGGGTTCCCCCTTGTTGTCTTCAAATATTTGTTGGCATGTGACTTGGCCACCCCTACTACAAATCTCATAGTAACTGCACTTCCCAGTTGTATCTCATCAGCTTATCCTACTGAGTAGACAGATATCATTCCACACCCTCCTTCATTTCTCAACCAGACATTATCATGTTTCATCCCTTCCCTCGTAACCTATAAACAAAAAACATTTTACTGTATTTCTGTCTATTCCAACTGTATTACTTCAATTTGCTGTCACTGCCTGTTCTTACAATGACTCAATGGCACTTATTCTGCTGCATTTATTACTGCTTGTTAGTAGCCTGATGTACTTCCGTTATGCTAAGGCTGTGTATTTAAGCACATGGGCTTCAGGCTAGTTGTTTTACATGGCGTAGGCTTGTGGTCTGCACTGTTGTGGGAGGAGAGGCTACATTATGGCCTTCTGAGCTAGAACGTGCTGGTTAAAGGCTCATTGTGACTACTCATTTGAACTATATATTTCTGACATTTATACGCCTTGTTTGTTGTAGCATACACTATATCCTGACCTGCTGAATATAGCTTTGTTTCTATAACCTGAACACTAATCCAGACCATCTTTTTTGGAGAGGGTCCCCCTGCACCCTAGTGGCAGGAGTCTGCAGTTAGACGTTGTGTGACTGAAGAGTGCTGGAATAGGGCTCTGTTCTGAGCTTTACTATTGGTCAGTGGCAGCTGGTGACTTCAAATCAAAGAGGGGCTGTAGGAGAAAGCTGAATGGGTGGGTTGAACTGGAAGGGGTGCGCCAACTAGAAAGGGGCAGAGCTATGCTCAGAACCACAAAAACTGAGACTTTAATTAATTATGCTGCCTTGGGTGCCAAACCATCATTATGAGAGTCCAATCAAGACAAAATGAACTGTAGAAGAAAAAATATTTTCAATGCACTGGCTACATGACAGCTTACTTAATATCTAGATGGAAACAAAAAGGTTGTCAAACATGAAAAAAAATAAATTACTTTTTAAATATATTACTGGAATGCCAGTCAAAATCAAGTATATTAGCCTAGTATGAACCTCAAAAAACTGTTCATATGTGTGTAGTACTGCACAATATGATGTCATCAGATATAGTGGCCTAACACTCAACTCAAACCACTTCTCCTTGCACTGCAGTTCTAATTATAATTTATATTCAGCTTTATAAAAGTACCAAGTAACATGCTGAAAGTAGCAAACTCTCTGATACCCACACTTGTAAAACTGTTTCTTATCCAAAAAAGACCTGCTGCCTGGCAATAACTATCTACTTGTTTCATGGGGAAAACATGATCAAAGTAAAAAATGAACAGCAAACAAGAAACAAGCTCAAGATACATTGCTTAAAGGATTACTGCACAGGTTATGGACCACACATGATAGATTGGCATTCTGTTTAGTTTATGGGTAAAGCCTGCAAAGATGACTGCAAGTCTCCAACAATTGTAATGAGCTTCTGAAAATACTGCAATCCTGTCCTTTATTACAAATACTGTCATATACATTTCAATACCTAAGGCTTATAAGTTATATAAATGTTATCTGCAAGGCAACAACAAAAAGGCTTTCAGTGTTGGTAATTCTTTAACACTATGCTTATTAAAGCTTACTTGCATCTTACAATCTCAGACAAGCTTACCTGGTGGTCATTAAAGCATTGCTACTAAAACACAGGCACTGCAACAACATGCATTTTCTGAACAATAAGAAGCATAAATCAACAGTATAAAAATATGATAGAAAACCAAAACATTCTGCAAAATCAAGGACAGATGAAAAACCACGGTAGTACTTGTGTCTACCTTGGATGGGGACATACTCTGCACACTTACACTGCATAACTGCTCCTTGCCTTGCTTGGACATCCAGAGTCACTACATGGGGGAGTGGGGTGCAACAAGTATGTCACAATTTGAAATGTCTTTGGCTGACGGCAATGGCCCTGACACATTTGTCATACCTCTCAACCTCAGAGCAAGAAATCTGGACAAAGCCATAAATGGAAGTGGGACAAAGGCCCAAAAATAAGGACATTTTTTTAAATATTGCTCTTATAAACTTAGAAATATAACAAAATAGTAGGTCTTGCATTAGTATGAATTTTCTGAAGGGCATGAAATCTGAAACTCAAATGTCTGTCATTATTTTCTAACTTCAATCCTTAATGATTTGTCACTAATTTGCCAGAAAACCACAATTTTATGAAAAACAGACCAAAAATGTGATGCAGAAATATAAAATAGCCACACAGTACAGCTGGGAACCTGTCAAAGAAGGGACACTTTTTAAATATTAGTATTGTTAACTTGAGCAGCTGACAAAATAAGAGAATATACATGGATTTCTGAAATAAAAGTAATCTATAACTCTGATCATTGCAGTTATTTAACTGTAAACCCTCCATGTTTTCTTCCAAAATTGCTATTTTGCGGAGAGATTATTAGGGGGAGAGCAACATTTAGAGCCAAAATCGAGGACAATTGAGAGGTTTGGATATACCTAATTCTATAAAGCGATTTATTTGCATGTACCTCTCAACCTGTTAATGAAGGAAATCTGGACAAGGCCAAATATATTGGGGGAACATACAAAAAGTACTAACCATTGCTCTTGTATAAACTCAGACAGTTGATAGAATAAAAGGTCTTGCTTTAGCATGCATTTTTCTGAAGGGTATGAAGTCTGAACCTCAAAGTCTGTCATTATTTAGTGATTTCATTCCTAAATGATTTGCCAGAAAACCACAAATTGTAAGAGGAACAAACCAAAAATAAGAAGCAAAAATCTATTAATTCTGTGAAACTCTTGACAGTTGAGAGCTATAGTTCAGCCGGGGCTGTCTTTGAGTTTGCCGCCCTTCCCCCTCACAAAATCATGGTCAAATGGGGCCTCCCCCCTGCAGCCATTCCAATGTCCCATTACTTGGCTATTTCACTCCATTTACCATAAACACTGTAATGTGCATACTGCTTTACTTCTATGATGATTTAGATTTAATTTAAAAGTTTTATTTTACATTTACAGCACAAACAGTAATAGACATCTGCTAAACAAAGCAATGCAGTCTCACAATGAAAATAGACTTAGCATTAAAACTTCTCTGCCCTTGAAACTCACATTCATTGAAATAGTATTGAAACCCACATTCAAATAAAATACATCTGGCCAGTGGCAGATAAAGATTAACTTTGGGCTGTTTTCAAATCATAAGCCCCTTGCACATGAAACATACATGTGTTCTTTGATACACCTTCCTGATTGTATTAAATTATATTCCTTGTATAATACAGTACAGTTGTTAGAGGGCCTTTTAAATTTATTGTTTTGAACATTTTTCCAGTAAACAATGAAACAAAATGCATGCACCAATAATGACAAAACCACCCAATTCAGAACATTTCCATCATAAAGGAGGACTCAAACTTCTACAATCCACCAGTATAAGTAAATATACACAATCACTGCAGAAGTAAAAGTCATCTAAATAATTCCACATTAAAGAGATCTGTAACTAATGAAGAGGTTGCTAATAGCAAACAACTTTATATTTCATTGATTCATCCACAAATAAAGTGCCTGTTGCCATTAAGGATTAAATTGCCTATGTTACATTAAAAAACTAATAAGCTAGTAATATTGCAATAGGGAATGGATGGCAAACTGATAACAGGTCCATGGTTACTAGGCATCTCCATGAAAGAGGACATTCACAGGACTGCAGCATCCACTCCCTTTAAAAGTACAAGACAGTACAGTATCAGCAATGCATCTACATATTGTGAGAGTAGAACCCACAGCCTTCTGTATCAAAAGCAAGTACATTGCTTGTTGTGCTATTAACAATGCAAGCAGATTCAGGATAAGCATTACTAAACTTCTCTTCCCCTAAAGCTCTCAGCTCCTTGCAAAATCAACTCAACACTCAACTGTATCTTTCAACTTTGCAGCACAAGAAATCTGGAAAAAGCCAAAATTTATTGGGGGGGACAAAAGCCCAAAAACAGGGACACATTTTAAACATTGTTTGTATAATCTTGGAAAGTTGCTAAAATAAAACGTCGTGTTACCACTATGCATTTCACTGCTAAGTCTTAAACCTAGAACTCTGTGCACTACAGTCTGAGCAAAATGCCACTATGCCAAATCAGTTGTTTCTTGAAAGCCAGGAAGACTGACACTTAAATGGTGATCATTTAGTGAATTTGGTTCTCACCATAGCTCTCAACCTCTTAGCACAGAACACCTAGACAACGCCAATAATGGGGGAATACAACCCCCAAACATATTCAGTGAATTCATTTCTCACCATAGCTCTCAACATCTTAGCACAAAAAACCTGGACAAAGCCAATAATGAGGGAATACAGCCCCCAAAATAATGATACATTTCAAATATTGATCTTATAAACTTAGAAAATTGCTAGAATAAAATGTTTTGTGTTTTGTGTTACCATGTACTTTCTGAAGAATATGAAGTCTGAAATTCAAATGCCTGTCATTTTTTAGTGAATTAAAAATCAACAAAACCACAGATTTTATGAGGAACAGAACAAAAATATGAGGCAAAAATCTGAAATGTTTTCACAAGTCATGGTGGGTAGGAAATTCTGGCTCTTGCTATCTGCACCCAAGATACAGGGTTTGAGCCTGAGTTATTCTCTAGGCACCAGGTATATTCAACTGGGGCATTACACAAACACACACACACATACACACACACTACTGGCATTTGGAGTCTGTTTGTCAGCTTCAAAATCTCTTCCTGCAGCTACCTGCATTTGGAGTCTGTTTGTCAGCTTCAAAATCCCTTCCTGCAGCAGCTTCAAAGACCCAGCCCAGCTTCATTGACTTACAAAAGTAAAGTCCTTCCCATGAGAGCAACTATCCAGCCTGCAGACATTGCAGTCCAATCCCCTTCCAGTCTATGCAATCATAACCGCATAGACTTTTGGGCATCTCTGTAGTCTGATGCCTTCTTCCTAATCTGGACTGCTGTTTAACCAGTCCAGATTCCTGCATGCATGCATGGAGTTCTGGGAATGCCGAGTGCGCATGCACGGAGTTCCAGGTCTTGCTATCATTTTTTTATTTTGTTTTTCTTTTTTTTATTTTCTTTTTTTTTTCTTTTCTTTTACAGCTGGGGGGGGGGGCTGCAGTCCTGCATTCCAATAGCACGAGCCGCCTCTGCTATTGGTTAACTGTTTAATCCATTTAAATTAATTTGCTCTTGTTTGCTATTGTCACATTTAAGTGTGTATCTGTTCAGCTGTGTTACACTTACCTAAAAAGATTTTAAATATTTTTAGCATAGTCTGGTTACAGTCTTTGCTGCAGTCACATCTGTTTGTGTGATTCTTGTGTTTCCTGCTATGCCATCTACTGTTGCCCAGGGCCTGCCTGCTCTTCCTCGGAGTAAGTGAACTGGTTGGCACAGATCTACCATAGGATGTTGAGCTAAGAGCTCAGGGACAAGGGTTGATTGGTCACTCCCAGTATTCCTATTTTACCTTCATTGTTGTGGTATTTAAACCCAGCATGTGTATGGCTTTGTGCTTTTGTGCAGTTTTAACACTTTGAGAGGTATCTCAGTTGCATTTGTTTCCCTTACCTGCACAGTACTCATGTGTGAGTGAGGCCCTCGCCTACAGGTACTGTCTTGATGTTATCCAACCATATTCACACCTATAGTTGCTATCCTCAGATACTACCCACTCTACTATCCTGACCTCTCTTCCACAGATGCTGATAACCATGGACAGACAATTTCCTGTCCTTTCTCATGCTAGTCCTGTTGATATGGGCATCCTGACACAGTGTAGCCACTGCCTAATGTACACAGGCAACTGTGTGCTACTACCACCTAGGAACACAATATGTGAGAGGTGCAATCACATTAAGAGTCTAGAATCCTTGCTGTCTCAGTCACATGACAGTACATGATTGACACACCACAATGCTTTGCCAGAAATGGCCTTCACCTGTCTCCACTGGGCTTTAGGCTTCTGGCAAAGGCACTTGCTTTCCCCATAGTGTCTTTTGTAAGCAAAGACATGAGCAGAAAATTACCAGCATGAAAGTGTATTATAAATGAAATGTAAAGGTAATGCTGCTAAATGCTAGGGGTCTTAGCATGAAATTAAAGTCATTACAAGTATTCCTTGTCCTAAAGGATGCTGTCATTTGTGCAGTCACTGAAACCTGATTTGAAGCTGTGGACAGTACACTAACCTTGCCAGATTACTCATCCTACCATAATTTCAGACCCCAAATGGAGGGCTGCAAAGCCAAAAGAGGTGGAGTTTTAAACATTATCATACACATAAACACCTCCAGGCTGGTCAAACAGTATGATGCACAGGAGACATCCCAAGTGCAGTTAACTGTTGACAAAACACCTGTTCAAATCATAGTTAGCTATAGACCTCCAAATATGACTCAGGACACCCACTAAATCTACCTGGACTTACTTGAATCTGTCAAGATTGAACACTCTGCCCTGATCCTGGGTTACTTTAACTACCCAACCATAGTGTGCATGACCTATTCTACCAGAACATGAATGCACAGAGATTCCTTGGCATTGTCAATGCCAATGCATAGGACCAGCTGGTCAACACCCCTATGACAGGTGGAAATATCCTGCACCTGGTCCTAACCAACATGAGTAGCCACTGTAGCAGTCCTACAGTGTCATCCTCCTTGGTAACATCTGATCATAAGGCCATCACTTTTGAGGTCACCATCTCCCCTGCTCCCCTCCTTGTCAGGGTCAAACAAAACACTTTTCCAAAACTGACTATAAATCTCCTCAGAGCAGGTATAAGTAGCTTTGCAGCTGCTGTCCCATCAGTTGGAACTAGCAGTAATGTAAAATACTATATGAGCTCCTACATAGCGGTATGGACTCAGCAATACCTGACAGGACAAAATCATCTCCCTCAAGGTACAGTAAACTTCTGTGGTGGACAGCAGCAATACACAAACGCCATAATAGGTTGAAATATTTGCTGTACATGGCCAGGAAGGAGCAGGTGCCAGATTGGATGCGATCTCACCTTTGTCTGTACAAGGAAAAACAAGGAAATAAGGTCAAAGGTGAATTACCCTAAGGCTAACTTTGAGTGCAAATTGGACACATCCACTAAGGCCCATCACATGAGCTTCTTCACATATGTCTGCAGTCTCAGAGGCAACGCCCAAATCTGCTCTGTAGTGGTGGTCAATAACACCACATACACATACACCATAGATATAGCCAACCTGCTGCAAACATGTTAAGTGAAAACATCACCCTCATCCCCCATCAGTAAAGAAGGACATGCACAGCACCTGCCCCCCTCCTCTCATCATCAGGGAGCAGGTCCATAATGCCCGCTTAAAGGCAACAAACTGAAGTCTCCATGGGGCCTGATACCATCCCTGGCTCCATCCTACATGAATTCATGCATGAGCTCTCAGTTCCATTACACACTGTGGTCAGCCAAAGCCTGAGCACAAGTGTCATCCCATCTGCACGGTGGACAGTCACTGTCATCCCTCTACACAAAGGTGGAGCATCCACTGGCCCAGCCAATCATATGCACATCAGCCTAACTAGCCAGATCTGCAAGGGCATGGAAGGCATTATCAAGGACCTTATAAACAGGGACATCGGCAACCTCAAAATGCTTGCGCCCACACAATTTGGTATTGTCAGAGGGAGATCAGGCCTGTTAAACCTGGTCAACTTCTTTGAAATGGTCAACAAACACATGAACGAGGGGAAGATGGTGCATACTGCCTACCTACACCTAGCCAAAGCCTTTGAAAATAATACACATTTGGCCATAATACATAAGCCTACACAGCTAGGCATCAATCTGTATGTTACCAGATGGGTACCTAACTGTCTCAATAATAGTATCCATGCAGTCAAAGTGGTGGAAGCCACCTCTAGTTGTAGACCCGTTAAGACCGGTGTACCCCAGGGATCGGTCTGGGGGCTTCTACTCTTTGAGATATACATTTCTGTGGCTCAAGACAAAACCAATGGTCTGTGGTTGACCAGGTTTTCAGATGACTGCAAGCTGGCCACTGTCTTACATTCCACTACTGATGTGAGTATCCTCCAAGAGGCCCTTACCCAAATTAATGACTAGTGTCAGAAGCATTGGCTCAAACTGAATGCCAGGAAATGCATCATTATCCCTGTTGTGGTAGATGTCATCCACACTAATTATGACAGTAATAACAATGTACTGAGCATGCAATCAGGTGTCAGGCAACTTGTGCACCAAGGTTGATAGCAACCTGACAGTTTCCCATAGCGTTGGCACCATTGTACAAAAGGCTGTCTACATGGCCCACCTCACAAATAAGGGTATGTCATACAGGAACCAGGAGGCCATAACATCCCTGTACTCCACTCTTAACAGACCCATTACTGAGTACAATGGCTCCTTTGTCATGCACCTTGCCAAGCACATGCAGCAGTTGCAGAGATCAAAGAGGTTCTTGACCAGGAAAATCCACGGTCTGCAACACCTATCCTATACAGATAGGCTGAAAGCCCTATCCCTCTACTCAGTCTCATACAATCTGACTATAGGCGACCTGTGTCTGGCATACAAGGTCATTTCCAAACCAGCCTTGGATTTTCTGCATATCTGTAGGGCAAACCCCACTCATGCAACCGGCACGCAAGGCCCTCATCTGGTCTTTGACATGAATAGTACTTGTTGGCGGGATAGATTTGTGTCTCAAACAATACATTGTCCATAAAATACACTCCCTCCCCATGTCTAGCAGAGTACCTCTATAGCCCTCTTTAAGAAGAACATGGACAACTGCATGGGAAACAGAAAAGGCACCCCTGGGATCCTGCCTGTGTCCCAGCTGGACAGGGGAAACAGGTGCTGACTTTGAAGGGACATGGGCACAAAAATCTGGGCTAGGCTTATGAGAACATCCAGTACAATAGCCTAGGATCAACCGATGCACCTAGTACTTTACATGTTTCCTGTATGTATTGCAGACTGTCCTGCAATGTTGTCGTAAATGACTCCCTGTGAGTATAAACTGTGTAGTTACTGCATTGATAGAGTATTTTCTTGTTCCTTTATTAGTTATTATCACATATCGTTAAACCTTATCATTGTGCCTGGTCTGTATAGCAGTAAGTCAGCTCTTAGAGCACTTGCATATGCACTTAGTTACACTGCATAGCTCACTCCAATACCCTTGGTCTTGGTCACACTTACCATTTTGCTAATTGGCTAATCATACAGTAGGATTTGTCACCCTTTGTTGAAGGCCTTACAGTAGATGTTAAAGAGAGGGATTCTGACAGTCAGAACTACCTTAAAGTCTGGGCTGAAGGGCCCACAGATAGCAAAGTTGTGCCAGACCTTACCAGGATTGTGTGTGTGTGTGTGTGTGTGTGTGTGTGTGTGTGTGTGTGTGTGTGTGTGTGTGTGTGTGTGTGTGTGTGTGTGTGTGTGTGTGTGTGTGTGTGTGTGTGTGTGTGTGTGTGTGTGTGTAAAAGAGTGGAGCATGACCTGCACTCATGTAGTAGTCCCAGCAATGTGGAGTGTGTGATTGCCTGGCATGCAAGAGTGAGGTAACTCTTGAGGAGTATGTATGACACCGGGTAGAGGGTTGGCCTCATAGCCCATAGGTGTACGGTCAATGTCTGATGGGCTGCTATGCCCTGGTAGTAAACTTCTGTGATGTCCCCAACTCCTGTATGTGCTAGCTGATGTAAATGATGAATGGGAGGAATAGGTACATTAATGGTCCTCACTGGGGGAAACATGATACAACAGGATCAAAAGTGCAATGCATACTGTAATGCCAGTATGGTGAGACTACCCACACACATAGATGGCAGGGGTGTGATTTGGGTGTTAGTGGTGGATAGTGCTAGCAAATGTGGATGTGCAGGATCGTTACATAATGGTGCCCAATGTATGAGGTCCTGTGATGTCTTTCCCTGTTCATGTCTTTCAGATGCAATGCCACGACAGTGATTATCACTCTTTTCAGAAGCTGAGACTGCAGCAGTAGTAGATGCCTTAAGACTGCATCACTCAGTGCTGTTCAGCAGGAGCAGACAGCAGCAGCAGGAAATGGCCACCATGTGAAATGACCTAGTGAAATCATCAACAATCTGGGTCATCACGGCCATACCTATGAGCAGGTCAGGCACAGGGCAAATGACCTTATTCACTATGCCCGGCAGAGGGCTGCAGCTGTGGCCAGGGACCACAGGTGGAGGTCCTGCTATGTAGGCCCCACTGACACCTACAGAGGAGATCCTCGCCAACCTTGGGGCAGCCACTGCACCCCAGGAAACCATCCACACCTCTTTTGTGGAGGTGAGTGGCACCAAGACAACAGGCGAGGAGTGTCCAGATAGGGCCCCAGTGGATATCACTTCTATACTGTACCATTCATACTGCCATCCTTGGAGTATTTAGAAGCATATGTCAGGTCAAACTGCATTTGTGGGTGGGGTTTTAAAATGCACACAAGTGCACATCTGTAGTGAATGACAGCAAATTGTGTAGTATCAGAGCTTGTACTGTACATGCTCGGGAATTCATCATTTTTCTGTACCAATGCCACATGTGAGTGTGATGATAATACCTCTCCCCCACAACTACATAGGTCCATCTGGTCTGGCTGGGGAACAGCAGCTTAAGGCCAGTGAGTATGGAAATGTCTTGCCATGGCTCACCAATACCCTAGGCATGTTAACGGCATGCATTTTTCCATGCAAACAACTGTTACTCTTAGCCATATTGAAATATGTGCATGTTCACTTGGGTGGGGTTAACTGCAGTGCATCACTTTGGTCATCACAGGGACCTATTCACAGGAGCTGTAACATATTGACAAGTATGTTTCTGTAGGTATTGCCACTGTGCTATACAGGGGTACATCAATATTGTGTACAAGGGTGCAGTGTGTGTTAGGTGAAGGCCCATCACATACCACCACTCCTCACATATCTCAGAGGGGTATATTAGTAGCAGCATTAAGTGGACACAGCTGCACTCCATGTTGTTGAGGGACTGTCCAGAGTCCAGAGTGTGTATGTTTTGGTCTGATTGTGTGTCATGCATGTCATCATTCAGAGACTGTGTGGCCTGTATAATGACTTTGTGCCATCCGACCTGTATGTGTCTGTGTGCGCGTGTGTGTGTGTGTGTGTGTGTGTGTGTGCGCACGCGCGTGTGTGCTCGTGTGCACGTGTGTGCATGTGTGTGTGTGTGCTTGTGTGCGTGTGTGCGTGTTTGTGTGTGTGTGTGTGTGTGTGTGTGTGTGTGTGTGTGTGTGTGTGTGTGTGAGTGTGTGTATCAGCAAACATTATACTGCAGGGTATTAATGTACATATGTTGTCTTCCCCTCACAGGTGAACATGGGGGTTGGTGTCTCTCCCCCTCACAACCTGATGTCAGTGTCTTAGTGGACTCTGATGATGATGATGGTGGTCATAGTGAGGCACAGGTGGGGTTGTCTGGGGCTGAATCTGTGTCATTGTTTGGTATCCCACTTTCACCCACAATGTCCCTGCACACAGTCAGTATGCCCACACATACCCAGTCCCCAGCAGCCATGGATAATGGACAATTGGAGGGTGGTGGCATGGAACAGGCTAGTGTGGTGACTATGGCAAATGTGAGTGTAGACACTAGCCATAGCCAGAGACCAGGCAAGATCCCACACAGGCAGATGGACAGGGGTGCTCGAAGGAGGACTGCTGGCCATCAAGCCCCTGTCACAAGTGTCACAGCAGGTGTCAGCAGACGCATGTTTCGGTCCATCATGGAGGCACAGGCACATACTGACAGCAACACCAGACAGATGCTTGGGGTCATGAATGCAGCACTTCCTGCCATGTGTGATGACCTCCATGACATTGGTGATGCCATATGTCATTTTGCTGATGTAGTGGATAGACACTGGGGTGAGACATTGTCATTGCTCAACCGTGCAATGTCTATGCTTGAGCATGTAGTGGGAGTAGGGCATCAGCCACGTGGATGTAGGTCAGCAAGATCAGCTGAGAGCCCACATGGCCATGCACATTCACACTCCTGTAGTGGCAGTACCACCAGCAGTACCAAAGGGTGGGTGCTGTCCAGACTACACCAGAACAGCCCATGGGCATGTGGTCCTGGCCGGTCCCATCAAGGATGCGGTCCAGCAGACAGCAGTCACCATCAGGGAGTAGTACTGCATCTGGCCTTGGGTCTGCTGGTGCCAGTGAGACTCCTGGCAGAACCAGTTCCCATGTTCCTGCAGAAGACAGTGAACTGTACATCCTGCCATGTACGGTCCACGGCTGTCCAACATATCCCTGTGTAGGGTAACCACATGGCTTGATTGTGTGCATACAAACACTCACATCTCTATCACAGGCAGTTCACCACCAGACACACACAGCTCCCGTGCATGGCCCAGTTGAACACCAGCCATCCAGACACACACACACACACACACACACACACACACACACACACACACACACACACACACACACACACACATGCACACACACGATGTCAACCATATGGCCCAGCCTCGGTCTCTGGCAAACCCAACCACAGAAATACACTCAGAAGGCAGTCACTGGAAGCAAACTCCAACTTTTAATGGTGCTTGGTGCACCATTAAAAGTTGGAATTTGTTTCCAATGGCTACCTCCTGAGTTTATTTCTTTGGATATTTTGTGCTGCTGTATGTTTGGAAACCCACAACACACCCTGTGCATGTGATGATACCTGTACCACATTCCTGTTATCCATACCATCAATGCAGGGACATACTAATATGGGTCTGATGCATAGGGTGAATATAGTACAGTTTAATAATGTAATGCTGTGTAAGGTGCTGTCTGCTGGCAATATTTATGGGTACACATCGAATTGTATGTACCTTTTTAGCCATGATGCATTATTGCTGTTAGTACTTCTGACTGACTGTAGTCTCACATACTGTATTTTAATTGTGTTCCAGGTATCTGTGTGTCTGCTGGCTGCGGGCCTGCTGACATTAGCAACAATGAGTACGGCAGAGTGGAAACACAGTGACCTGTTCATAGCCAAGGCACAGCTGTATGTATACATGTTTACCAGGTGTGTATGCATGCAACAGTGTGAGAGGGACAATTGGGGAGGACAGTGTGACCTTGCATACATACCCCTTGACACAGCCAGCTAGCCTTCATGCATGTCACCTGGGTGTTCTGTAGCACCACAGGCTCATACATACAGAGGAGATTACTTCCGTACTGGCACTAGGTCCCTCACAAGTTTAGCCATTACTTTACCCACAACAAATTTACCTATCAGCACCTGTTGTCCCTGCCATTTCTTTCCCACCCACTCAACCTTGATGCAGTTGATGAGAGTATGCATGGTACTGTGTTTGACAAGTTTAGGGAGTGTATTCCTGCCACAGGTCAGCCTATGTTAGCCTAACCTGTCAATCACCAGCATGTGTGTCTGCTATCTCATATAAGGTTCTGGCCTTTTGTGCTGGTAGTGCACACAGATTCATAAGTCTTGTGCATGGGGCAGCTGTTGAAGGGCTCTGCACAACTTCTACCTGCCCAGTTTTACAAATAATAGTGCTAGATACATAACACAAACACCACAGTGGTAATGTAATGTTGCAGTGTCTGCCACTACTATTAAAGTGGGTGACAATTGCAGGGGCTGTTAGAATTGCCAATGGTGGATTCAGGAGCCCTTAACATGGTAGAACTATCTGAAACACACATACACTGCTGCATGGGGACATACATTGAGACACACATGCACACAGAGTTGACACTTCTCATATTAGATGGCCTACCTATCTATTTATTTACAATAAACAGTGGTATGACTATTGTATGCACCAGAGTGCCTTTGTGTTGGAAACTGTGTAACTGTGCTTGTAAGGTGGATGACATCTGTAGGGCCTGAAACTCAATTGTCGATGGGGTACTTAACAGGGTGGAAGAGGCACACAAAATGGTATAACCATTGCATACACACAGTAAAGACAGCCACAGGGGATATGCATACAGAAACACATACACGGTTGCCAATAGACAGATTAGTACCCCTATGTATCCACTGGTGTGTACTATAGTGCTGCAGATACATTACATGCACCACAGAGATTATATGCCTGGGATATAACTTACTACCTCTTACAACAAGTAATCTTGGGAATGGCTTCATGGATGGTGTGACAAACCACCCAAAATAGTGAGTGGTCTCATATATTGCTCTTACAAACCTGGACAAATGATACAGTAACAGACTTTGTATCAGCACGATGTTTCAAACAGGTACAAAGTCTGATGCTGACATGTCTGTCACTACGGTAACTGTGACCACTATGGTAACTGTGACATATTTGGCAATGATTTCTCATAAATGACCATTGTTAGGGGACACAGACAACATATAAGTTGCAAACATCTGTATATTCCATATACATCTATACAGATGACTGGTATGGGCTGTATAGTTTAACATGGTGCATGTAAGGCAGAAGCCATTCACTGGCTCTTTACAGTAATGTAATGGGGAGGGGGTTAACAGGCCTTAAAATGGTATAACCAACACACACAACAGCCACAGGGGATATGCTTCACACACAAACATACACTGTACCATAGTTGCCAGTATTGGTAGCGTTGTCGCCTCACAGTCAGATGTTGTCTGGTTCGATTCTCAGCTAGAGCATCTTCTGCATGGAGACATGCGTGAATGGGCGTACCTTCGTTGAAGGTTGTAAATCAGGGCTCGTAACTCGGCACATAAAAATCAACTACCAAACATTAGCGGACCGGAATTCCACTGTGGCTACCCCTAACTGGGAAAAGCCGAAAGACACAACAACAACCTATTTAATTGTTTGTATTATAATATTACACAGTTTTTGCACGTGCCACAGAGCTTATAGGGCTGAAGGGTGTATACAGGTACTCCTAAGGTGAATGACATCAGCAGGCTTTGTAAAGTTGGGCAATGGGAAGTGTACTGGGAGGAAAAGGCCTCAAAATACTTTATCCTACAAACATACACACTTACAAACACACACATTTGCCAGAACTGAGAATAGAACCCCTTGCCTGTCTAGTTATTTGTACTATAGTGTTACTTAGTTATTGCACACACCACAGAGCTTATTGGGCTGAAGGTTGTCCAGAGGTACTTCTAAGGTGAATGACATCAGCAGGACTGATAAAGTAGGACACTGGGAAGTGAACTGGGTGGAAATGGCCTAAAACTCTTTCTCCTACAAACAAACATGCACACACACTTGTCAGGAGTGAGATTAGAACCCCTACCTATCTAGTTATTTGTACTAGAGTGTTACGCAGTTATCTCATGTACTCAGAGCTTATAGGGCTGAGGGTTGTCCAAAGGTACTTCTAAGGTGAATGACATCAGCAGATTTTGTAAAGTAGGGCAATGAGAAGTGTACTGAGTGGGAAAGGACTCAATACTTAAACTTACAAATACACACACACACACACACACACACACACACACACACACACACACACACACATACACACACACACACGATGTGATATTACAACCCCCACCTCAATACTATTATACAATGGAGCTCACCTTCATGCTGGCACATGCTACTGGTTACAACCAGTATGCAACTGTCTGCAGCAGGATATCACTCTATGCCATTCAGGGTATCCCTGTGTATGACTCACTGTGTGTGTGTGTGTGTGTGTGTGTGTGTGTGTGTGTGTGTGTGTGTGTGTGTGTGTGTGTGTCTCTCTCTCTATCACTGTCTGTCACTCTCTTCCTCATGTCTATGTGTGTGTATGCTTGACATATTGTTATATGTTGCCCATATATATGTCAGTGCATCACACAAAACAGATGCAGATATATCACATATGGGCCACCTAGAGCTAGCAGAGGGTAAACCTGTGTGTGTGGAGACAGTTAAGGTGTACATACCTATGAACCTATGAACCATAGCTGTCTCTATGCAAAGACATCTATTCACAATACAGTTATATAATTCAATATGGGTTCTGACATGGGCTGTAATTCTCTAAGTGTAGGAGCATGCCCAGTATGACCTTCTATAGTAAGAGTGGGACTCCATTCCAGAGATAGTTGTATTCCAGTCTGGGATTTTGTGTGCTACAGCCATACCTCTCAACTTGTTAGTGCAAGATGTCTGGAGATAGCCTGCCAAAATAGGGGGACAATGGTCCAAACATAGGGAGATACTGTAATTATTGCTCTTATTAATGTAGGAAATTGCTAGAGTCACAGGGTTTGTTTTAGCATATATGATGTCTGACACTGAAATGTATTGTGTCATTACCTACTGACAGAAATACTCAGATTATCGCAGTGATTTTACCAGAGAAATACAAGATGTATGATGCCCAGACCAATATTATGAGCCAAACTATAGACATTCTTGCCCAATTCAGCCAGTTGAGAGGTGTGGCTACAACCAATTGACTGATGAAGCCATATAAACAGTCAAGCACCTTGGTGATATACTGGCTGGGGTTCTCCTGCTTGTGTGGTATTCTTCTTACCTGAAAAGCCATATTCTGGTGTGGGCATACCTCTCAACTGTACAGATTTTTGAAGATTGTCCAAATGTTTGTCTATTTTTTTTCCATTTGTCATAAACTTGTGGTGTTATGTCAAGTTAATGGCAAATAATTAAAGACTAAAGTTATAAAATAATGACAGACATTTGTGTTTCAGGCTTCATAACCTTCAGAGAATTTATGCTAGTGCAAAACCTGTTATTCTACCAACTTTCTAAGTTTGTAAGAGCAATATTTAAAACACATGCCTATCATTGGGCCTTTGGATCACTTTTATTTATGACCTTGTCCATATGTCTTGCTGTAAGAGGTTGAGAGGTATGGGTGTAGGTACAGAGTGCATTCTACTGAACAGAGATGTCCATTATATGTGTGGTATATTCCACATAGCACTGTGATTTCCAGTTATGTCAGTGACAGAGCAGTACAGAGTAATGTGGTAAACCACTGACAGACATTTGTGCATAGGTTGATAGGTTGATAAGTTGATATGAGGTTAGTAGGCTATTGGCCCTGAAGCACTTATAACCCTCACAGATGAGAGTGTAGCCCATGTTAAGACATGCCAGCACCCAGAGCACCTGTCCAGCAAGGACAAAGGTGGAATCACAGGACTGTATTTTCTGTTTCCCATACACTTATACAAGGAGCACTTGACTAGCAGTATTCAGGTACTTGGCTTGATGTTGCCAGGGAGTGTATTCCACAGATGGGGAAGTGTGTGGGACATGTATCTGTCATACCAACAAGCCCTATTGATATCACAGACCAGGCTGATGCTGGGCCTACAGGTTGATCGAGTGGGCCTTGACTTCCAGATGTGCAACAGTCCCATCAAGGCAAGATCTGGATTGCTCTGTGTGCCAGATAGGAGTCATCTCTGTGGAGTCTATATGGAACTGAGTAGAGGGACAGTGCTGTTATCCTATCTGTGTACGATAGGTGCTTGTGGTCCTGCATTCTCCCGGTGAGGAACCTCTGTGGTCTCTCCAGCTGCTGCATGTGCTTTGTGAGGTACATGCCAAAGGGGGCACTGAACAAAATAATTGGCTTCATAAGGTTAGCATACATGAATCTTATGATCTTTTTCTCCCTGGATGGGATTCCCTTACATTTGAGTTGTCCCATCTATGAAGCTTTCTTTACAATGGAAGCAACATAGTGCTCAGACTTCAGTTTGCTATCAAACTCGGTGGCCAAATGCCTCACTACTGATTGTGTATGTAGGACATTGTTGTTAATGTGATACTATGTGGGGATGTCAGTCTCCTTGAAGGGGATGATGATGCATCTTCAGACATTCAGTTTGAGGCCGTGTTTCTGGTGTCAGTCATTTGTTTTGGTGAGATCCTGTTGTAGGACATCCACATCACTTTGGGTATTGATGACTGTTCTCAGCTTGCAGTCATCTGCCAACTTGGTCAGCCATAGGCCAGTGTTTTTGGTCTGCACCACAGAGAAGTATATCCCATACACCAAAGGCCCCCAGAACGATCCCTGGGGTATGCACTCATTATGGATGTACTGTTTGAGTTGGCTACCCCTATTATGATTATGTGGGTTCTATCAATGAACCAGCTTGCTACCCATCTGGTAACATATGGATTGCTGCCTAGTTGACAGTGTTCATGTACTATGGCCAAGTGGGGAATAGTGTGTAAAGCTTTGGCCAGGTCAAGGTGGCCAGAGTGCACCATCTTTCCCTCATCCATGCCTTTGTTGGCTGCCTCAGGGAAATCATCCAGAGTTCACTGACATACACCCCCTGAGAATGGCAGACTGTTTAGGGTAGTGTATTTGGATTTTGCCAATGTCCCTGTTAATGAGATCCATGATAATCCATGGCATGGCCTTGTGGATCAGGCTAATTATGCTGATGGGTCTTTCCTTTCCTGGATCGGTGAACACTCCACCTTGGTGTAAAGGGATGACAGTGCTTGTCCACCACTCAGCTATGACAAAGGATGACAGCGGCTGTCCACCACTCAGTTGTGACAAAGACAGTACTCAGAGTTTGGGCGCGTAGGGTGCAAAATGATGCTGCCAGTTCATGCCTGGGTTCATGTAGGTTGCAGTCTGGGATGTATTCAGGTCCCATGGAGGCTGTCTTCTTGACTTTGAGATGGCAGCAATGCCCTGTTCCCTAGTGATAAGGGTTGGGTGTTCAGGTACTGGGGATGTCCTGCTTTCCTGATAGTGGGCAGAGGTGAGACATTTCCACTGAATCTATCAGCCAGTGGATTGGCTTATATCTACAGCATTTATGTATGTGGTGTCCTTAACCACCAGTTCTGCACAGATCTGGGAGCTTCCTTTGGGAATGCAGACATATGTGAGAAAGGCCTTATGATTGTCTGTCTTAGATGTGGGCAATTTGGACTCTGAGTTGCCTATGGTAGATTTCACTGTTGCTCTTATTTGTTTGTTCAGGCTAAGGGATGATTACTTCCAATTGTGCACCTGCTCCTTCTTGGTCCTGGACAGCAATGTTATCTTTTTGTTACATAGTTCCTTTACTGAAGATGTTTGTGGACAGGTTTACTCTCCCTTGCAGACAGTGATGTTGTCCTGTCAGGTATTCCTGATTCCATGCATCTCTCTACATATGCTGGCATAGTCGTTTTGTGTACATTTGGAAGTTGGTGCCTGTTCCTCTAGTGGGGCAGGGGGCTGTTCAGCTGTTTATACCATCCCTCTGGTGGTTGTGATCAGCTTGTTGGACATTTTCCTTTTACCATGGCTAGAGGGGGGGGGGTCAAGAGAGATGGTGATATGACACAAGACCACTTTTCTGTCAGATCTTGCCAGGGAGGATGATACCGTAGGGGTGCTGCAGTGGCTGATCATGTTGGTTACTGCCAAGTCTGACATAGGTATCACATCTTGTGGGTGTATCAAGTAGCTGTCCTAAGGATGTAAGCATTGATAAGATGGAAGAACCTCTGTGCATTTCTGTTCTGGCATGGTTGGATTTCCAATCAATGGTTGGGTAATATAAGCCAAAATCAGGGTGATGGGTGGAATCTTGATAGATTTGTAAAGGGCCAGATATGTGGGGTGGGTGTCCTGAGTCAGATATGTTGGCCTGTAGCTACGTATAATTTGCATGGGGTCTTGTCAACAGTTGACTGCACTTGAAGTTTCATATGTGTGTCAAACTGTTTGAACAGCCTGGAGGTGTGTGCCTGTCTAATATATGTTTATACTCCACCTCCTTTGGTTTTGCTGCCCACATTTTTGGGTCTGGCTGTGTGATAGAATGAGTGATCAGGTAAGGATGGGTTTCTCTCTGTGGCTGTGGGCCACGTTTCTGTGAGTGCATAAATGTCACCATCTTCCAGGGTTAAGTCTGCTTGCAATGAGTGCATTTTCCTGTTTAGACTCTTAGCATTTAGCGGCATGGCCTTTAATTTGCGTTTTGTTGAGTGTTTTATGTTGGTAGTATGGACCCCATGACTTTCCCTACAAAGGCACTATGGGGGAGGCAAGGGCCTTTGCCAGAGGCCTGAAAGTCAAGTGAGACAGATGTAGGCCATCTCTAGCAAAGCAGCATGGTCTGTTGATCTTATGTTCCCAGGCTGCCAGGCAGTGGATCCCCCTGGGATGACACCAGTAAGTGAGCCAAGTGTTACTGACAATCATTTTCTGTTTGTATTGAGCTATCAGTCTGGGTGACAGCAGAATGCTGCTTAAGGCTAGGGACATACCTGCATGGGACACATATTCAGCAAGTTAGGGAGGTACATTTGACATAATTCATACCGCCATGGATCAGGCCAGAGTGATACCTGTACCTGTTGTGGGGTGACTTGAGTGCATGTGTGATATGGCAGATTATGGCACCTGACAAACAGGTAACCGTGACTTTCTCCTTATCCTGCCTGGTGAATGGCACATCTGTGTGTTTCACAGTGGAGTCTTCTATGAGTAATATATTGGGTGTATGGTAAGGCCTTAGTGTTTGCAAGACCCTGGTGCGTGGACTATGCATGGTCTGTGGTGTATAGGTTTGTGGAGCTCTCATGTGTTTTTGCCTCTGAGGTGTCCTTTGCTTGGGTTTTTGTTTTGTTGCGGACCTCCACTTATGTGGGTGTGTCTCGTGTATTTGCAGGTGATGTTTACTGACTCCATACACTGGAGGGCACCTATGTTACTGCACAAATTGTTCTGGTGTGCACATTCTCCATTTGTCTGGACAGTGGTTCCACTTCCCCTTATGTGTGTCTCATTGTCCTTCTGCAGTCCAGTCACAGGGCTTTGCCCACAGTGGCTGCTGCCCACAGTGGCTGCTATGTATTTGTAATTCTGGTGTGAGTGGGGTAAAATGCCATAACATCACACACAAGGTTATGGACGTCACACCTCTGAGTGTACCTATTTAGCAGGTTGTCCATCATTGCACCACTACATCTGCTGTGGTCCTCACATGGTTTGTGTTACTATGTTATTATGAGGCTACATGTTGGCCTAGCTGTCAAATCATCACAGACTGACATCTGGACAGGCCCATATATGACAGTCAGACAAAGGACCACACATGGGGCCAGGGTGATAATACTGTTCTGCTAAACATAGACAGTTAGGAGACCGGTTTGGTATTTGCTTGCTTTCTCTTATGGGTATGATGTCTGCTTCTCTACTGTCTGCCATTGATGTTTTGACATGACCCTTTCTTGTTTTGCAAATAGTTGACAGGCAAATGCAATGTTAGGACAAGCAGAACAGATATACAAGGCATACTTGTGCTCTTTCTGTGACAGCCTGTCATTCCAGGTGTATGGATGTTGGCCAGTGACATGTTGTCAGTGCTGACACAGTAAGGTGGCAGCCTTTTATAACCTGGAAGTACACTGACCTTCAGGTACCTGCTGTCCTACTAGGCATCATACTTCTCAACTTCTTAGAGCCAGACATCTGCATAAAGCCATAAGTAATTGGAGGACTAAGGCCTAAATATGGGGGCCATTTTTAACTATTGGCCTTACAAACCTAGTAAGGTGATACAATAACAGGTTTTGCATTAGCATGCATTATTCTAAAAGGTATGAAGTCTGAAACTACAATCTGTCATTATTTTCTGACTTTAGTCTTTTTTGATTTGCCAGAAGAACACAATGTCATGATAAACAGACCAAAATATGTGCAAACCTCTAGACATTCTGTAAAAAGTCTGTACAGTTGAGTGGTATGCTAGGCACTGTGTAGGTTACTTCGAGCTGTGTACTGTCCATATGTGTGGCCCCCTGTCCCTGGCCTGTCCAGCTTTCCTGCAGTAACAGATATTGACATCTAGACAGTGTGTACAACTCCTACCGTAGGTGTAGTTGACATGCAAAATAGTTGGCATTGCAGTTCTTGGAAATGGACCCTGTCAACCACAGTACTGTGCCTAGGCCACTAAGACACGACAGCCAGGAGTAAGTGCTGGCCACATCCTGACAGTATTAACCATAAATATACATAGCTCATTGACCCCTGCATATTGTGGACATGCAACAAGTTATCACATTGATTGGGACAGCCCTGGGAATGTGTGCTCTGCTGCTAATACCCTACAAACATTAATGTTACTGCATTTCTATGGGAACATGGGTGTGTTGGGGGGGGCACACCTGTCAACTGTGCACATTTGTACAGACTGTGCTGATGTTGGCTTTACATTTTGGTTCCATTTTACATAATATTGTGCCTGTCTTGGAGAATACAGACATATCACTAAAGAACACAGATTAGACTGCAATGGCAGACATTTGGGTTTCAGATGTCTTACCCTTCAGAGCCTTAATGCAACTGCAAGACCTGCTGTGATATAATTGTGCAAGTCTGTAGCTGACTATTTCATCATTGTCCCCATGTTTGGGCCTTTGCCAGACATTTCTTTATGGTTTTCTATGGCTGACTTGTTGGGTGAAGCTGAGGGGTGAGTAAGGGACCCCCACATTGACATCCATGCATGTGACCTATGACCCCCCCAGTTAGTTAGCCCCCCACATATACTGCAGTGAGATTTGTCACCTAGGGGACTACTGTATACTCTGGGGAAGCCAGTATTGGGCAAACATTTCCTGTTGTCCCACATAGCTGTCAGTTGTCTGCTGCTATCCCAGTAGGCCACCCCATTCCATTGCATGCATGCAGCGATACCATAGATATGCTACCACAACGTACTACTCCATTCATATATTGTTAAGAAGACTGACTTAATTTTTGCCTGCAGCAGTTGTGAGGATGGTGCTTGAGGGCTGACTCTGTCAGATGCAAGCAGTACACAGCCTATACATGGTAAGGTACAAGTAGTGTGATGTGTGTGGCATCCACTTTACTGTGTGTGCAGGTCAGAGAGAGGTGTCAGTCCTTGGGTCCCTACAGTGTCAGTGTGTGTGCTATGCATTGCCTCTTTGCCAAGGCCTGGGCATACTGGGCATGCCTCCATCTGCCTACAGGAGCAGGCTCAGAGGGTTCCTCCTCCAAGTCACCCTGTGCCTGTGGGGACCTTAGCAATGGTGGGGGGCTGTGTGGCCCTTCCCTGTGATGTTCCTGCTGCAGTTGTTTTTGCAGGATCATATTGTGTAGCATGGCACATACTATGAACATGTGTGCACATGTGGCTGGAGAGTATTGCAGGGTTCCACCAGATATGTCAAGGCAGTGGAAGCATGACTTGAGCATCCTAAATGCATGCTCTACAATGATCCTGGTTTGTGTGTGTGCCTCATCATGGCATTCTTCAGTGTGTGTGTGTGTGTGTGTGTGTGTGTGTGTGTGTGTGTGTGTGTGTGTGTGTGTGTGTGTGTGTGTGTTTGCATTTTTGATGGGTGTCGTCATCCATGGCTCCAGTGCATAGCCAACATCCCCCACCAGATGGCCATACAAGATGTCTCCCCTTCAAATGCCTGTCACAGCTGTGAGACATGCCAGATGTGGGAGTCATGATAACTACCAGGGCTTCCAGCACACATATTCATTATAATACCCTGGGCATTGCACATGACCTGGCAGTTGATGGAGTGATAGCCCTTGCAGTTGAGATAGACTCTACCCTCTTCACAGGGTGGTGCCTTGATGTGGATGTGCGTGCAATCTATAGCACCCAGTACCTCTGGGTAGTCTGCTACACAGTGGAAGAGATGCATATTGCTGGTCCTCTCCTCATGGGGGAAATATTTGCGCTGACCAGCATGTATTCGCATCACATCCAGGAACTGGTGAAATACACTGGAAGTAGATGCCTGTGAGACCCCCATAATGTCCCCAGTAGGTCTTTAGAAAGTACCTTTAGCTAGTATTCTTAAGGATACACATACCTTTATTTCAACTGGGATGGGTTCCCCTCTGTTGGCTCTGGGTCTGAGGTGAGGCCAGCAGAGATCGATGAGATGCTAGTATGTCCCTGTCCACCCTGTAGTGCTCCACTACCTCCAGCTCATGTAGCCCCTGAAAGGTTACACTGGGTCTGAACCCTCTTCTCCTCCTTGGTCTGGGATAGTTGTCAGCATCATCCTCATCACTGACCTCAGTCTGTAGCACATACAGATATAGCAAAGCAGCAGCGGCCCCTAACATTTTGTCAGTTAAAATTCCCCTGAGTGTGTACACCAATGGTGCAGAGATTGTGGGAAAAACCAGACTGAAATGTGTTTGCATACTTTATACTGGTGTGCTGCAAATGCTGCCTGTGTGATTGGCTATGATACATTCCACCTGCCAACTATATTATTGAGGGGTTTGAATGGGCCACTGTGAGTGAGAGAGGCCATATTAGTGATTTGTAATTCATTTCCTTTATTCTGCTATTTCCTTTTTTATCTCTATTTCAGCTGTGATTAAGACCCGCGGCACTCTGCGCAAATTGTTTTACCTCGTGTAAACATTGCTGAGTAGAAAGCACCCTTCCCTGGACACTAACACGCTCATCAGTTCTTGAAGAAGCTAAGCACAGCTAAGCAACCTCAGACACACCTCCTTGCTTAGCTGTACTTAGCTAAGCACAAATAGAAGCTGCGGAACTCCACTGTGCTTACACCAAGCATGACACACCCCCTTTTCATATCAGCTGCTTCTTCTGCTTACACCACTGCATTATAGCTCTTACATGGTTGGGTACCCATGGACATGGTCTCCCATTTTGCTATTCAATAAATTTAGCTCATTTACATACCCCAATGCCTTAGTCCCTTGTCACACCTCTACATAGGAGCCTATGTCCTTAGCAACCATTGTTACCTATTATTGTTTTGGTTCTGCATGCTACTCACTATAATAGCAAAATACATGATTCATATTTATTTGACTTTTTGATGATTTTTTTTATTTTCTGCATGATCACATTTGCACACCACTGCGCTCTGCTTAAACATCCGAAATCGGCCAAATAAATTTTGATTTTTATAATTTTGAAACACATTTGCATGCCAATGGCCATACTTTTGGCGATTGGCATGCTTAATACTCATAATACATGGTATACTTTGAGCTGTGATGCCCTTGTTTTGCTTTTTGTAGAAATATAAACAGTTATTAACCTAATATATTTCTGCAGTGGACACGGCTACAACAAACGGATGCCTGTCTGCTTGCTGAGTCGCTAATTCACCTCATCAGCATGGTTTTCACCAGCAAATGAGGTGATTAGCATTACTCCATGGTGTCCATGCTAGAACAGTGCTGGGAGACTCATGCACGCCCCCAGCCTTGTTTACTGGATCGCACGGGCTCCGAACTCAGTGTTTGAGCCGCGCCACTATTCTTATATGGAGTTTAGCTCTGTGTAAGCTTTATTGAATCCTGAGGTTTATCTTTTAATAATGCATTTTCTTTGTATTATCTTTATGTCATTTCATGAAATACCCCTTTCTTCACAGAAATGTGACTAGATCATTTAAATGTTTTCTGTGTGACTTTGATGACCACCACAGTATATTGTCAGCCTTCGTTAGAATCCCCATGCACTCTATTACCAGCTCTTTACAATATAATATACATTGCAATACTACTTTGGTTATTCACATCAGCTTAGTTTTCTTTCTTTCTTTCTTTTTCTTTCTTTCTCTCTCTCATTTTTGTGTATTATCCTTAATCCTGTTTTTTCTTTTTTAGCTGTTCTCATACATTTTTCAGTCACCCTTCAAATTACTATTTTTAGGCATGTAATGTGTCCTTCTTACTGCAATGCATGTCATCTGTGTAATGCTCAAGTTTTTTTGTTTCCATTATTTCCTACATTTTGCTAGTGACACAACTGCATAATATTTTTCTAACAAGCCTTCCAATGCATGGAGCACCACAATTACAGTCAGAAATTAGAGAAAAAAGATAAACTCGTTAAGTGCTTCTCTAGCACAATATTTGATTTTAACAGCACTTATGGATGCTTAACAAAAGCTTGTTAAACACACCTAAGCACTGTTAAGTTTGGATCCCACTCTAGGGACTAACAGTGGACAGTGTTGGCTGGCAAAGAACACCAACAGAAGGAGAAACAAATTTCAAATGTCATTAGAATTTTACTCTGCCATGCTTACAAAGAAAAAAAAAGTGTAGCAGGATAAAGTGGCGAACAGATTTTAAAGCCATTAGTCCTATAGAGGAGCAATGTGTTTCTGCCTACTGTCCATGTTTCTTAATTACACCGGATTTTACAAAATGCTCATCATTTCGCCTCATATTTTTGTCCTTTCCTTTGTACTTTTTTTAATTTTTGGTAATCATTGAAGATTACATTTAGTCAGTCTAATGTCAGACATTAGAGCTCTATACGTCTTATTATTCAGAAAATATGTGCAGATGCAAAACTCGTGGGTCTGTAAACCTTTAAAGTGAATTAGAGCCATGTTTAAAAACTGTCCCTGATTCTTAGCCTTTGTCCCCCGCCCTTATTTTTAGATTCGCCCAAAATTCTTAAGCAAAGAAGATGAAAGGTATGTTGTTTTCTGTTTGACAACAGTAAAGTGTTTTACTGGCAAAAACTTTTCACTTTTTCTGCTTTTTTTTTTTTTTTTTTCTGTATCTGGTAGTACATGGACCTGATAAAGTTCCATGCGCTACAAAGAATTTTGATCAGGTCTCACTAGTCATAACCTTTATAATGTGTTCACAGCATGGAAGCCAAGATTCACTCTCAGACTTTGCTCTGAAGATGAATGTTTTGACATCCATTTCTTGAAGACATAATAAGATGGTTATGACTGATGAACCTATCATAATCCTGTTGATCATATGTCTTGGTTTTCCTTCCTAAGTCTTCCTTTGGCATTCTTCCTATTTGTACTAATTCACTGTTATAAGTTATGTTGCTTATTAGTGGTGATGAGGCAACTAACAATCAAATTTGTCACTATTGACATGAAACAGTGTCAAGGTAAAAAAGGTGAAACTAAATGAGGCTAACAATAGTTATACAAAACTAAAATACAATGATCTTTTTTTCTACCATGGATATCAATACTAGCTATGCTGCAAAGAAATTAAACTGTTTTTTTTTTTCTGCTTAAATTCAGTTGTGATTTTCTTTTGTGAATTTATTCGGTTTCACTCATTTTATTGTGTAGAATGAGGTAGTCTGAAATTCTGAATTTAAAATTAGCAAATATGTTAGGGATTAGGGTTCAGAAATGCTATGATAGTTCTATGCCCTGTTTGTAACAAGATGAATATGTAAAAAAAATATATTTCTGTTACCATCACACTGGAGATTATTAATATTCAGAACCTTGGTTAAAGCATGGAGAAGGGTAATTTCTAATGCATGCTTTTTATCAAGTCAAATGCAAACAAAATCTGAACACCATCAAATAAAAATGTGGTTTATGTATACAGTGCAACCCAATAATTTGTGATGTTAAACTGCTTCTCTGCAGAGTTCACAGACGGAGTTATGGAAGACAGAAATATCATGCCTATGTTTTCTTCTTCTGGCCACATCTGACTCAGCAGGTACTTCTTCTTTTTTTAATAAACAAATGCAAATTTGGAACTGAAGGTATACCACATGTTCTTAGTTATATTTACCGGCTTTATTTCTAACCATAATCCATATTTGGGTGTTTAATATAAGAAAGCACATTGTCAGTCTTGCCAGAAAATAATAATAATTTTTAAGAGTATGATATTATTTTGGATCATCCAGATGTGCAATGTGCTTTGTTCAGCTGAAAGACAAAAATTATAAGTACAGTACATGGATTTTGTAAATGATGTTATGCTGGCTGGATCCAGTGTTCTCACCTTCTCATCCTAAAGACCATTTAGAAATAAGTGCTTGCAGAATATTTAAACTGGAGTGAGTCTTCCCTCAAGTAAATTTTGTCCAGCATGAAATGTATTTTTGGATTGTTTTTTCCACCACTACTAACCTAGAATAAGTGACATAATTAAGAAACACATGAAAGTCATATGGATGGATCTGAACACTTTACTGATATGGCATAAAACTGCCTGAAGATTGAAGTCACATGACTTACAGCATGCACTAGCAGTATGGTATCATAAAGAAGTACAATTATATATATGTATATATCTATATCTATATATATATATTTAGATACATATATATATATATATATATATATATATATATATATATATATATATATATGTATATATATATATATATATATATATATATATATATATATATATATATATATGGGTCTACTTCACATGGTCGACAAGCCATTTGATCGACTTTCGTTTGGTCGACAATTCATTTGGTCAACAAGCTGTGCCCCCCACACCCCCCCTAACTAAATATATCAACTCCAGGGTCACACAACATTGGGGAGGGGGGCAAATCTGCCTGTCGACCAAATGAATTGTCGACCAAATGAAAGTCGATAAAATGGCTTGTCGACCATCTCAGGTAGACCCATATATATATATATATATATATATATATATATATATATATATATCTTACAGAGGGATGCCTAGAAATTACTCTCCAGTGTCACTGATTTGCTCAAGATGGTCTTTAAAGTGGAGGAAAAGGGTAGGAAGTAAGGAAATTGAACATGTTCTAGAAAAAGAAAAGTTGTGCGGCAGTGTCAAGTGTCTACCACTGTCACTGCTGGGAGGAATAGAGGAGTGCAGCAGTGACCAAAGGGCAAGCTAATAACTATCAGGGTAAAAAATGTTAGGAAGTAACAATGATAAAAGGTTTAAGCCGTAGAAGCATGTGCCCACCCCATGAAACAGAAATGATAAGTAATGCAGGTTTATAAGTTCGTACTAGGCTAACTGCCATTGTGAGCCATTCTAAGCTTTCTCTAACACAAAATTAAGATCCCAAGATTACCTCGTGTGAGGATCAAACCCAGCACCTTGTGTCTGCAAAATTAACATCTTAACCATTATGCCAACCTCCCAACCCAAAAATCTAACCTAGTACCTTGTCCCCATGAGGAAAACAACTTAACCATTATGCCAACGCCCAAAGTTGTGCAGCAGTTTCAAGTGTCTACCACTGTCACTGCTGGGAGGGACAGAGAAGTGCAGCTGTGACCAAAGTGTATGAAACCAGGCTGTAAACTCTGATAAATGTTGTAAAGGAGGAGACAGCTGAGAGTAGAGAAATAGAAGAGGAAAAGGAAAATCTAAATACATATTTGAACAGCAAGTCTTTTATTGCTATTAGTGTTGAGAGGGCAAGGGGCTTACACACACCACTCAACTGTACATATTTTCACAGAATGTCCAGATTTTTGCCTCATATTTTTGGTTCATTTTTCATAAAATAGTGGTTTTCTGGCAAATTAGTGGCAAATCATTAAAGACTGAAGTTAGGAAATAATGGCAGATATTTGATTTTCAGACTTCAAACCCATCAGAATATTCATGCTAATGCAAAACATGTTTTTCTATCAACTTTATAGGGTTGTAAGAGCAATATTAAAAAATTGTCCCTATTTTGGGCCTTTGTCCCAATTTTATATATGGCTTTGTCCAGATTTCTTGATCTAAAAGGTTGAGAGGTTTGGGTTTACATGGTAATCAAAAATCAAAGGGATAGCTGGCAAGTTAAATGGAGGAGAGGAAGCAATAAGAAAGAAAGGTAGTCAGACAGACAAAGGATACACAACAGTATGGCTGGCAAGCAAAATAAAGGAGCAGTGATAAATGCCCACCACTGTCACTAGTAGGAATGAGATGGGATTAATATAACAACAAAGCAGGAAAAACGGATCAAAAAAGTGTCCACTCTTACTGATGAGAAGGGAGTGGGGGTTTGCAAAGTAAACAACCAGGGCTATATGCTAGCTGTATAAGCAAGTATTAGATATGAGATAAAAGATAGGAGTGGAGGAATAAAAAAAGAGAAGAAGAAGCTGCCAGTCAATTTTAAAGGAGTAAAGGTAAGGTGAAGAGAGAGGTAAGAGCTTTTAGGGAAAAGGCAAGAAAGATAGAAATATTAAAATAAATTCATACTACTGTAACTGGAGGAAATGCAGTACTGAAAGAGGAAGATATCAGGCATTAGAGGTGAAGATGAGAACTGCTAGGCAATAGCAAGTGAAGGAGAAAGAGAAAGAGAAGTCAGTGAGAGATGGAAAATATCAGCCAAAAATCACATCTACAAAATGGGTAAATAGAAATAGCTGAAAATGAAAGTTCAAGATTGTTACGCACTTCAGCGAAGTTTGTATTGCCCAAAATAGCATTGCTCTATTACTAGAAAAGAAAGTTGCAAATTAAATTGCATAAAAGAGCACACAGATTTGCACTGTTCACATAGAAATCCAAAAATAAACAGCAGGCAGAAAAGATGTTCATAAAAATACAGCAAATCACAAAGTGAAGAGAATACAAGTAGCACAATTAGATTCTGTTTGCCTTCCAGCAGTCTAAAGTGACTTAAGTAGTAGATTTGAGTGAAAGAAACAAAACTAAGAGACCACAGAAGTAATAGTTGAGAAAGGTAATGACAACATAAACAGGTATCCACAGATGAACAACAGTAGAGTTGTGTAAGATGGACTTGCCATAACAGTAGATGTTCAAATGATCACTGCTGTAGTACCTTAGCTATATGGGGTTATATCTTCCATGTACTCAAACTGTCAAGAAACTCAAATTGAGCTGACTAAAAGACAAGTTTGGGTGTGAAGCCCTTCAGAGATTTCCTGCCAGCAGACAGACGGAGGTTGAACATATCTCTTAATTATCCAGATTTATGCAGAATGTCCAGATTTCTGCATCATATTTTTAATGTTTCCTCATAAAATGTGTGGTTTTCTGGATTTTTATGGCAATTCAGTGATGACTGAATTCACTAAATAATGGCAGGCATTTGAGTTTCACACTTCGTTTCCTTCAGAAAATACATAGTAACACAAGACCTTTGTAAGTTTATAAGAGCAATGTTTAAAATGTGTCTCTATTTGGGGGTCTTTGTCTCCTCATTATTTTTGTCTTTGTCCAGATTTATTTTCTAAGAGGTTGAGAGCTATGATGCTGAATCCTGAAAGGACAAGATTATGAATAACAAAACATAAATGTGCACATCCTGGCGTAAAACAAAGACCAAAAAACAAGGGGGGGTGGAGGGAGGGAGCAGCTACTGCGGCAGTCATCGTTCAAACATCTATTGTTATGTTAAGATCAACTCTAACACTGTACTATGTTCTTTATATTGATCACAGCTACATTGGCCTTAGCTATATGGTTAGATTTCCATAGCTAATTGTATTTGAAAGGAGGAAAGAGAAGGGTCCAGGAGCCCCTGGAGAATGGTCCTAGCAAAGCAAGATCTAGACCTAAAGAAGGAATCCGGCTTATGTAAAGTTTGGAAAGTTTGTACAGAGGAACAAGTATTAGCTTCTAGAATACTTATAGAATCCAACTCTTTCCAAATAGCCATGGAAGCTAAGGTAATAGAGCAGGCCTTGACCCTGCCTGGAATAAATTTGTCGTTGTGAGAATAACAAAAGGTAACAGCCTTAGACAACTATTTGGAAATAGTCTGCTTTGACACAGGTTGTCCCTTCTTCTTACCTTCACAAGAAATGAACAATTGATCTGATGATCTGAAAGATTTAGTTATGTCAAGATAGTATATGAGTTGTCTGTGGACAGCCAAAGTATGGAGTATCCATTCTCCCTCATGGTTAGGTACAGAAAAGAAAACAGGAAGATGGACAGCTTAGCTTAAAAGTAAACTCAGATACCACTTTAGACATAAAAGAAGGATTAGCTCTCATAAACTCTGTCCTTGTGGAAAATGAGGTAGGGTTGACTATCCATAAGTGGTTGGAACTCAGATACCCTTCATGCAGAGGTCAGAGCAATGAATAAAAGAACCTCAAGTTAGCCAGATTAACTGGTTTTCAAATAGAGCAAGTTTTAGTTTCTCTAACACAAAATTAAGATTCCAAGGAAGAGCCACTGGTTTACTTGGATGCCTCTTATGCAACACTCCTTTCAAGAACAGTTTGACATGCAACTGTCTTGAAAGAGTAGGATCCATGGATAGATATTCTGAAATGGCCAATAAATGTATCTTGATAGAAGAATAAGAAAGTCCATAGGACAGTAATTCATACAAATAATGTATAACCAAAGAACTACCCCGGGTGGTTATGTTGTTGGCACCAATTAGAAAACCTTTTCCATTCACTAATATATGATTTTCTAGTAGTAAGCTTTCTTCCCTCCATTAGTACCTCCTGTGCATCCTCAGAAAGCAGGTGCCTGAAAGGAATTAAGACACTATATTCCAAGCTGTCATTTGAAGATGATTGATGTCAGGGTGAGTCAAACATCCCTGTTCTTGTGTGAGTGGATCCATTCTGTGAGGAAGCTTGTGGTAATTGCCTCTGGCCATTTCCAAAAGAAGAGAGAACCATGGTTGCCCGGGCCAGAAAAGTCACTCCAATGATCTTGGGAGATTCCTTCTGAATCTTCAGAAGTACCCTAGATATTAGTGGAAATGGTGAAAAGGAATACAGTAACATTCCTGCCCAAGAAAAGAAAAGGCAGCTTTCTTCTAGGCCTTCTTGCATGGAGTCCTGGATCAGAATTTTGCTAGCTGATTGTTCAGAGAAGAGGCAAACAGGTCTACTTGAGGGATTCTCCACAGATGGATCAAATCTTGGAAGACCACAGATCCAGTTTCCATTCATGAGGGTTTGCCCTGGTCCTGCTCAGCTTGTCTGCTACACAATTTTGCTCTAACAGAATGTAGGATGCTTGTAGATTGATAATGTGCTATGAAGCTATATCTCAAACTAACATGTCTAGTCTGCAAAGGGGGTACAACCTGACTCCCCCTTGCTTGTTGATGTACCACATCACTGAGGTTGTGTCTGTTACCACTTGAAGAGGTCTCAGGGACCAAAGATGGTTCAGAGAATTGAGTGCCTTGATTAGGGCAAGCATCTCCTTGATATTTATGTGATTGCATCCATCCTTGGTCTACCACGCCTACTTTTATCTCTCCTGAAACTGCTCCCCAAGCAAAGTCTGAAGCATCTGCAGTGACTGATTGCTTTGGAGCAGGGAGGGAGGGAGAAGAGAGACCTTTACTTAAAGATATCTGTTGTCTTCACTAAGTGATTTCTCTTCTAACAAATCCCAGTACTGGGATCTGAGAAGATAAAGGTTGTTGATGCTAGGACCAAAGATATTTCAGATACCACTGTATCTTTCTCATGGGGATCCTTGACATGGGCAAAATGAGAATCATAGATGCCATGAGACCCAAAATCCTGAGGTATTCCCTCACAGTGAATGAAATCTGAGTGGAAAACCTTAAAAACAGATCTAAATAAAGATCTATTTTTTCCTGAGGAAGAAAAGTTCTTTGAAATGAGATGTCTAGTTGACATACCAGGAACACAATCTTGTTTGAGGGAGTCAAGAAAGACTTCTGAATGTTCTCTTGGAATCATATATTCTGCAAGAGAAATCTCACCCAAGGGAGAGACTCCTGATATTTTGAAAAATGTGGATAGCCTGTAGCCTGCAATGAGCTATAACTGGAGCTAGATACTTTATAAACACCCTTGGTTCAGTGGATAGAGAACTGATCCAGACACACAAAACTTTAAGAAATGCCTGAAGTCTGGATGAATAGAAATGTGTTGATACGCATCTTTTAAGTCTAGTAGGAAATTTGAAAGAGAAAGAAGAGGCAACAGGTTGTGGTGTGATATTGTTCTGAATTTTCTGCACTATCACAAACAGGTTTAGGGAATAAAGATCCAGAACTAGTCTCCAGGCATTTTCTTTCTTTGGGCCAAGAAACATCCTTGAATAAAACCCCTTCCCTACCTGGTTCTATCACTCCTTGAGACAATATGTGATGAAGAATAGGAGGAAACAAAAGAGTCTGAGCTGCAGGATGAGGAATGACTTCCTGGAAAGAAGGAATTTCCTCCCACTGCCATCTGTAACAACTCAAAGTATTTTCTGAGGGACTGAGAATCCTCGGTGTTCACCCACTGAAAACAATGGGACATTCTAGCAATGGTCTCAGAGAAAGATAACCCCCACAGGAAGAAACAGAAAGTGAGCTGTCTTCTGAGACTGAATCAGAAATCTAAGAACAAATCCTGAATTCATCCCTGCATCTTCCAGTTCAGATTCAGAATCTTGAATCTATTCAGGAAAGGAGGCATCCATCTTTCTTTTACTAGAAATTACTCCACAAGAAGGATCAACAGCCTGAATCAAACCCTGAACCAGTCCCAGTAAACTACTGCTATTCAAAGAAAATTGAGAAGACGTAGATACATGCATGGTTTTCTGTTTCTTTTTGACAGGAAAAATGGGGCCAACTGAGTTACTAATGGCAGCCGCTGCTTCCCCATGGTGGGCACAGCATTCTGACACAACACGGAAATCTTCTCTGTTCCCTCTCCCAGGACTGACAAGAGTGGCTCTCCCTTGCCCACTGACTGGACCTTAACAGCCTAGAGGATATGGCTAGCCCCCAGTCCATCGTGGCTGTAGGTGCTACCCCAGAGGGATCTGGGTAAGAGATGAGTGGTCTGAGGTACAACAAATGGCCACAGCAGAGTCACCCACCTACAGGTGAGGCAAATTGCTAGCCTGCTGTGGTGGCAAAGGCCGTTTGCTTAACATTTTATTTTTGTGACTGGAAGAAGGAGTGACCATGGGACTGACAATCTGTTCAATGATCAAGCTGAAAATGGTGCCTCTATCCTGGGTAAAACAAACAATGCCAGTAAAACTGCCAGTTCGGAATAGTTACTTTTTTATACAACAACACAGTAAAAAGCACTTTCAAACACTATGGCAGTCCCATAATGGAAAAATAAACAGAATTTCTCCACAGAAAATATTTTATCAATTAGTTAATGCTACTTTTAAACTGACAGAAATGATTGCTCCATTTAAAAGTATGTTACATTCCTGATATAATCTGTTAAAAAGGGCAGAAGTATAGTTGGCTCTACCAGTGACCTGTGCCAGTACCACAAACTAGTGCCACACTCCCTCAGCTCTTCAAGTAAAGAGAAAAAACACCTCACTGTATGAAGCTGATCTCTACATTTCTGAGATCAGCTTATTTATTACACTAACATCAATGCCCACATCAGCTCAAAGAACAAACACAAATAAATAAATAAATAAATAAGCACTTCACTGTGTTAAACCATTTTCTACATTTTAGAAACTGGTTTATTACAGTCAGATCTAGCTTCCCCCTAGCTCAAAGAACAACAATAATATCAACAACAAAAAACACCTCACTATATCAAGCCAATCTCTACATTTTAGAGATCGACTTATGACAGTTATGTCAACCTCCCCACACCAGCAGCTTTTCCATTCAAGAGCAAAAAAAAATTAAAGGCCCTTACTTGTTCTGCCACACCAACCAACTGTCCAGATGCATCACACCCTTCCTTCCTGTCCAACCATTCAGGTCCTGTTTCTGTGGCCTTCCCACAATCCTCCTTCCATTCCGCATATAAACTACATCTATAAAAAAAAATGATGGCCGATCACATTGTCCAGCCCTTTGCGCCCCGGGGCAGTTGCCCCTTTAGCCCCACCTTAGCTATGCTGCTGGTTAAAACACAACACTCCTAGCTTTAAAATAACTTTCCAGAAGAGAAAAGTAAGGGGAGCCAAGGAAAGTGGAAGCTGAGCATCAATCCTTGAAAGCCTCAGAAGAGAGTATTCTTCAGCGACAGTAAAGCTCTGAAGGGCTTTGCACATAAACTTGTCTTTTGGTCAGTTCAGCTCGAGCTGCTTGATGGTTTGGGTGCGTAGAAGGTGCCCTGAAGCTTTGGAAGCTTGCTAGCTGTTACATTCTTGACAAGATATAACCCCATATAGCTAAGGTTACTGCAGCAGTGATCAATATGAAGAACATTTGTTTAAGTCTGGTGTCCAGAAACATAATATGACTACAGGACAGTACAGTTTACTATAGGAGAGAGGTCATATAACATAAATCAGAGGATAAAGAAACAGGGTTTGATGATAAAATGTCATGTTTAAGATAGACACATATTCATAGGTTCATAGGTGTTTACTAGGCTCATGAACACAAAGGCCTTTTTAAGCCTAGCCGTGCAGCCCATGGAATAGCCACCCAGCAGTGTGAACATTGACTCTAGATGAGGGGGAATATATATATATATATATATATATATATATATATATATATATATGTATATATATATATATATATATATATATATATATATATATATATATATATAATATAGTGTTTTGGTACAGATTTTTAAGAATAAAGGTGATGTGCAGAGCTGTAGTAACTACAGAGGGATTAAATTTATCAGTCACAGCATGAAGTTATGGGAAAGAGTAGTGGAAGCTAGGTTAAGAAGGGAGGTGATGATTAGTGATCAGCAGTATGGTTTCATGCCAGGAAAGAGCACTACAGATGCGATGTTTGCTTTGAGAGTGTTGATGGAGAAGTACAGAGAAGGTCAGAAGGAGTTGCATTGTGTCTTTGTGGATTTAGAGAAAGCATATGACAGGGTGCCTAGGCAGGAGTTGTGGTATTGTATGAGGAAGTCGGGAGTGTCAGAGAAGTATGTAAGACTGGTACAGGATATGTACGAGGATAGTGTGGACAGCGGTGAGGTCTGCAGTGGGAGGTGGGATTACATCAAGGATCAGCTCTGAGCCCTTTCTTATTTGTAATGGTGATGGACAGGTTGACAGATGAGATCAGACAGGAGTCCCCGTGGACTATAATGTTTGCAGATGACATTGTGATCTGTAGTGAGAGTAGGGAACAGGTGGAGGAGACCCTGGAGAGGTGGAGATATGCTCTAAAGAGAAGGGGAATGAAGGTCAGCAGGACTAAGACAGAATATATGTGTGTGAATGAGTGGGAGGATAGAGGAATGGTGAGGATGCAGAGAGCAGAGGTGGCAAAGGTGGATGAGTTTAAATACTTGGGATCAACAGTTCAGAGTAATGGTGAGTGCGGAAGAGAGGTGAAGAAGAGAGTACAGGCAGGAAGGAGTGGGTGGAGAAGAATGTCAGGAGTGATTTGTGACAGATGAGTACCAGTAAGAGTGAAAGGGAAGGTCTATAAGAGGGTAGTAAGACCAGCTATGTTATATGGGTTGGAGACAGTGGCATTGACGAAAAGGCAGGAGTCAGAGCTTGACGTGGCAGAGATGAAGATGTTAAGATTTGCACTGGGTGTGACGAGGATGGACAGGATTAGGAATAAGTATATTAGAGGGTCAACCCAGGTTGGAAGGTTTGGAGACAAAGCCAGAGAGGCAAGATTACGTTGGTTTGGACATGTGCTGAGGAGGGATGCAGAGCATATTGGGAATAAGATGCTAAGGATAAAGCTGCCAGGTAACAGGAAAAGAGGAAGGCCTAAGATAAGGTTTATGGATGTGGTGAGAGAGGACATGCAGGTGGTTGGTGTGACAGACCAAGATGCAGAGGACAGGAAGAAATGAAAACAGTTGATCTGCTGTGGCGACCCCTGACAGAAGCAGCTGAAAGAAGAAGAAGAAGATATAAAACTGTGTATATATATATATATAGAGAGAGAGAGAGAGAGAGAGAGAGATATAGGCTTATGACTGCTGTTTTCACTACAGTAGTCTAACACATGCATTACGCAAGCCCTAAGAGTACTGTGACAGCGAAAATGACAAAAATGTACAGGGACATATGTTATCCTGTTATTGTGTGATTCCTTGCTGCCAATACTTTCTAGAAACATGGTACACACACATTCCAGTAGAAAGGTGCACATCTTTAGGAATGTAGACAAAAACAATTAACCACATGCATTTAAAGTACTGTGTACCTCCTTAGACTGTCTATATATCCAAATAATACTGCCATTTCTTCTAATACTGCTGCCTAAAGATGCAAAACTGCTTCCAAAATCTGTACATCTTAGCCTAGAAAATGGAGATGCAGTTATGAGTGTAGGCAAGTTTTATCTATTTGCATACAAAGGGAGCTGTGGGCAGCAGCAGCAGCAAAGACTCTACATGGTGCCCTATAGGGGGAAGAGTTGTACAGACCAACCACTTTGGGCATCTACTGTGGTGTGCAGTATACTCAAGATAGGAGAACACGGATCACAGACTGTGCACCGTGGCAGGGCTAACCACTCGGTGTAAAATATGGCTCTAGGTGATTTGGTCATTTTGAATAATGTCGCCAAAATGAGCAGGGGTAGTTACCAGTAATAAGTCGGTTGACGACCCATCCTACTGTCACCCATGCCAGGGACCCTTAATGGTGGGAGGGGTGTATGTGCCCCTATTGGCCAGTGTATACCCGCCATAAAGCCCAGCAGCCCTGAGCCAATTAGCTACTGGCTGGCCGGTGTCTTGTTCATAGGTTCATAGATTAGTACTAGGCTAACTGCCCTTGCGAGCCATTTTAAGCCTAGCCAATTATCCCTTGTGAGACTCAAACCTTGCACCTTATGTCTGTAAGGCAAACACCTTAACCATTAGGCCACCCTCATTGCCCAGCCTGGGGTACCTGGGATAGCTCTGTTGAGCGAAAGCTGTACGTAAAACCAACCAACCTGCCAAACATGAACTGAGAATTGCTATGCTTAATGTAGGTTCACTGACAGGACGCAGCTTGGAAGTGGATGACATGATGATACAGAAGAGGCTGGACATCCTATGTATCCAAGAGATGAGATGGCAGGGCAGTGCAGCAAAACCACTTGGCTTGGGATCCAGACTCTACTACTCAGGTGGGGGACAGGCTAGAAATGGTGTAGGAATTGTGGTGAGTGAGAGGCTTCAGAAGGAAGTGAGGGATATCATCAGAATTAATGATAGACTCATGGCAATCAGACTCCAGTGTAATGATAGGGCAGTATTCGTAATATCAGCATATGCCCCACTGCAGGGCTGTGATAGTGAGGAAAAGAATGCATTCAGACAGCAGTTGCAGCACCTGCTAGATAAAGCAGGACAACATGAACTGGTGTTGATAATGGGTGACTTTAATGCACATATTGGGACAGACAGAACAGGATATGAGAACTGCCTGAGTCCACATGGGTGGGGTAACAGTAATAAAGAAGGAGAAGCCATTCTAGACTTGTATCTGACAAATGGCTTGATAGTAGCCAACACATGGTTCAGAAAGAGAGACAGTCACAAGATCACATACAAGAGTAGCCAACATGCAACTCAGGTAGACTTCTTCCTAGTAAGGAAAAGGGACTGGGGTAGAATCCATGATTGCAAAGTCATCCCCAGTGAAACAGTCAGCCCACAGCATAAACCATTAGTTGTCACAATCAGCTGCAAGCAGTGGTCAGAGAAGGCTCTAAGGTCAACAGAGACCAGGCTGAAAACCTGGAAGTTGACTGGAGAGAAAGTACAGCAGTTCAAGGAATTATTGAGGGCTCTAGCACCCCAAGAAGAAGAGGAAATAGGTGGAGTTGAAGAGGAGTGGCAGCACCTAAAAACAGCATGTGTCAGGACTACAGAAAAGATATGTGGCTGAGCCAGGTATGGAAATAAGGTACATAAGGAAAGCTGGTGGTGGAATACAGAAGTCCAGGAAGTCATCAAAAGAAAGAAGGAGTGCAGGAAGAAATGGGAGATAGAAAAGACTGACCAGGCTAGGAAGGACTACTGGTTGGCTAACAAAGAAGCTAAGAAAGAAGTTGCAATAGCAAAGAATAGGACATTGGAGTCACTGTACCAACTTCTGGTTGTGACTCAGTAAGGGGCACAAAGAAACTATATCAGGTTGCAAGGCAAAGACAGAAAGATAAAGAAGATAGTCAGACACCCTTCATAAGGGATGCCAGCAACAACCTGCTTACTAGTCCACAGGACATCAAAAGCAGATGGAAGGAGTATTTCCAGCAGCTTCTGAATGAAGAAAACCCCACAGAAGCTGTACTGCCCCGGAAACAGCCTACAATTACAGAAGAAGAGGAGCCCACCTTAGAAGAAGTAAGAACAGCACTAAGGAAGATGAAGTCAGGGAAAGCAGCAGGCTCAGATGAGGTGACAGCAGATATGATAAAGATGCTGGGTGAGATAGGGGAGAAATGGCTCCTGAGAGTACTAATAGCAGTGTGGAGAGAAAGACATATCCCAGATGACTGGAGAATAAGTATACTTGTGCCAGTGTACAAGAACAAAGGGGACATCCACAACTGTGCACAGTACAGAGGGATCAAACTCCTACCACACTGCATGAAAGTACTGGAGAGAGTGATTGATAAACAGATACCCAGAGTAGTAGAATGCAAGATGGGAGATGAACAGCTCAGATTCCAATCAGGATGCAGCACAACTGACCCAATGTTTACATTGAGACAGATACTTGAGAAGAAGCTAGAAATGAGGAGAGAGTCCAACTGGGCATTCCCAGACTTGGAGAAAGCATATGACAACATCCCAAGAAAGCTAATCTGGGCAGTACTGTGGTGGTTTGAGGTCCAGAAACATTGGTAGAATTAGTGCAGGATATGTACAAGGACCCAGTGACTGAAGTACGAACAGTGTTTGGCCTCACACAGGGGTTCCCAGTGGGAGAGGGTGTACATCAGGGTTCAGTTCTGAGCCCACTGCAGTTCATACTGGTGATGGACTACATTAGCAAACAGGTTGGAGGGGACAGATAAAAAAAGCTGCTGTATGCAGACGATGTGGCAGTACATGCAGACTCTGAGCTAGAACTTCAGCAAAGGATAGGAGAATGGAATGCAAATCTGAAGGCACATGGCATGAAACTAAGCACAGATAAGATGGTGGCAATGGCAGCAAATTGGGGAGATCAGAAGAAGCTGAGAATAGAGATAGAAGGGAAGATAGTGGAACAGGTAAAGAGCTTCAAGTATCTGGGAGGGGTGGTTGAAGAGAAGGGTAATCTGAATGAAGAGGTCAAAGCTAGAATCAGAAGGGCTGCAGCCAACTGGCATAGAGCATCAGGAGTAGTCTATGACAGAAGAATGCCAAAGAAGCTGAAATGCAAGGTGTACAAGACAGTGGTCTGACCAATACTACTGTATGGTACAGAAACATGGGCAGTAAAGGCAGAACAGTTGAAGAAGCTAGAGGTGATGGAAATGAAGTGCCTGAGAAAGGTGGTAGGATGCACACTGTGGGACAGACAAAGAAATGAGGACATAAGAGCAGAAGCCAAAGTAGCCCCAATTGCAGAAAAGATCAAAGAGAACAGATTAAGGTGGTTTGGGCATGTGTAAAAAAGCAGAAAATGATATGGTGAGGACGATTTGGGACAGACAGGAAGAAGGTAAGAGGATGCAAGGATGTCCATCAAAGAGGTGGATGGATTGTGTGAAAGAAGATCTGCGACAATCAGATATGAGTGCTGAAGAAGGCAGGAGTGTAGCACTGAATCGAGAGGGTTGGCGACAGTTAACACGATACCCCGACCCCATGTAGAAAAAATGGGAAAAGGGGGGCTGATGATGATGATGATGATCTATTTGCACATTGCCTAGGCAATTAAGATCACTTGACACGAATGTCTATATTTTGCTACCACCCAAAAGCAACATAAAGCACAGCCTGCTATCTCTACTCACATCTACTACAGCATAGCTAGATGCACATGCTGGAAATTTCTATGGGTTCACATGGGTCTTTATGCACTGCTTTACATTAAGCTACATTAGTCTGAGAACCCAGTAAAACACAAGGCTTCCCTACACAAGCTCACATAGAAATTGCATGAGCATCAGCTAGCAGGAAAAAAAGACGAAAGTCATAAGACCAAATGTTTCTCGTCATAAAAAAACTTTACTGGTGCAATTTTTAATTGTGTGCCAACAGTGATTCACTTTTAGGGAGATTCCTCCCTCTATACATATATATATATATATATATATACATATATATATATATATATATATATATATATATATATATATATATATATATATATATATATATATATATATATATATATATATTTAGTTACCTATCAAAACATCTACTCTTCATAACATCTAAACTCAAAACATCAAGATCATAACATCTAAACTTCAAAACATCTAAAACTCATAACATCGAATCTCAAAACATTGAAAATTACAAAGCAACTATAAATATCCCACACATTGTTTGCTACATTTATGCAGGGGGGCAAGTCCCCTTGCACTCCCCAAGTGGCGGGCTCTGCCCCCCCAGCCACCCACGTAAATTAAATATACCAACTGCAAGGTTGCACTACAGTGCGGTTAGGAAATTAACTTTTTAGTAAAAACTCGGTGGGATGTTATTTATAGTTGCTTTGTAGTTTTCAATGTTTTGAGATTCGATGTTATGAGTTTTAGATGTTTTGAAGTTTAGATGTTATGGTCTTGATGTTTTGAGTTTAGATGTTATGAAGAGTAGATGTTTTGATACGTAACTATATATATATATATATATATATATATATATATATATATATATATATATATACACACACACACACACACACAGACACACACACACATTTGGGTGCGGGGGGGCTTTCTTCCCCACATCGGTGGAAACATGGGATGCCCTCCTGCAAAAGCAAGAAGAAAGGAGTATTTTGCCAGCTTCATTTCCATTCTCTTTTTTTTTTTGTTCTTTTGTAATGTCAACTTTCAGAAAAATGGTGCTTCATGGTAGAACCCTTTTTATGCATTTCACTACATAGGTATTTCTACTTCCACAGCTTCACTACATGGCTAGGTCCACTTGCATAGCTGCTTCATGGCTCATTTACATAGCCTAAAGTTCAGCAAGCCAAACACATATACTGCATGCTTTTATTTAGATACTGTGTTTCCCTATACTGCTAACTGAACGAGGCTTGCGCAGAAGTACAATGTATCTATCCTGAACATAATATTTAAATTCAATTAAGTCATGCAGATTTAATGACATAATCAATTGAATTAATTAAATTTTTGAAGACAGTTGGAGTTTAGGCAAACAATTAATTAATTAGTTGCATAAATCTAATGAAAAAGCAGTAGAATAATATTCAGTGAAAGTATCAGTTGCCAAATTAGAGTGATAAATTCATCTAAGATAGATATGTAATAACAGTACATTTTTGTAAAGCTAGAAAGTATGCTAAAACTAAACAGATTTTGTATAAGCAACATCTGATACTAGAATACAAACTCCAACTATTAGTAAATGCAATTAATATATATAAAAGATGGGATGTCAACCGCGAAAGTTAATTTCCAAACTTTAATCTGTAATAATAACTTGCAAAGCTTTTAGGACAACTCTTTTTTTTCAGTGCATAATAAAATACACAACCTAATTCATCATCTTATATACAGCACATGACCCTAAGAACCAACACAATTCATTCTTATTTAAATTTCAAATTCATTCTTAAAGATTTTTTGAAAAGGACAGCATCATATATCATTATTGTAGCCATAAGTAAAATAAAAATATATATAAATAAATATATATTAACAACAAAAAAAAACACATATATTTAAGTTAATTCAACCTCATTTATCTACTTTATCAACTTTGTTTGTCTTTTTTAAAACTGGTTTCAGACTGACAGATGTAGTTAGCCCAGGTGTTTTGTTAGCCTGTAACCTTAAAATCCATTTATATTCTATGATTTCTGTTTCATTTAAAATATCATCTCCTCTCACTTTAGGTAGAATTTTTTGTATAACCCTAAACTTAAAATTATGTGATATACCATTTTCTTTAACATGTTTAGCCAATGAATTAGTCATGGGAGATCCATGAAAGGCTACACAATAATTTTTACCATGTGCTCATTGTGGCACGATGTGTACATGACTGCAGCAACTTTTAGATTCATTAAACTCTGTGTAGAGGTGGGCACTCACATGCAAACAGGGAAACTTTCATGGCATGCATATGTTGACATAAGTAGCAGAATTTTATGCTAATGAAGCCAACCAACATGGTGGAGCAATCCAATAAGCTGTAAGTAAACCGTGTAGACTCCATGTTCGTGTTGCCCATGTATTCGGAAAGTTTTCGAATACAGCCATGAAAAGGAATCTACACCGAAATAACAGCAAGTAAAAGTTCTTAAAATTTGCACAGAACTGACCTTAACATGCAACCTCACACATATTATGACCTAATTACGTACTGTGAATGTTAGAATATCACAGTTACAAAATAAAAAATACATTTTTAAGTGCCATGACATAAATGCACATTTACACTCCCACTCCCAAAAGAAAATATAACTGTATGTAATGCAAGCTGCTAAAATGTTTAAACATCCTGAAACAGAGTATTATATTGTACTGTAAGCATATGTAGTAAGTAGCAGATATGTTAGCAAAGTAATAGCCTCTCTTGTGTTTACAGCATTGTACTCCCATGCAGTTTATCCACTGGCATGGTTACTAACAGTGTAGATTCCAGGCTGTCAGCATGGTGAAGATGCAAATTAGGTAGAAACTCATTGGAATTTCTGAATCCCAAAAAAAGAAAAACCCTGTAGGGATCTTCACCTCGTGTTGGCACTTCCATGTTGTTTTTGTATGTCAATAGTGAGTGATGACATTGGGGTGGGTGTCAGGTTACACTTTCAAAGTTGTACAAATCAGTCTGTGAAGGGTGAAAGTGTCTGTAAGCTATGCACAAATCACAGATTGTATGTCATCCTTGGAATATTGTAAAATGTGTCTATTCTGTCCATTTCAAGTAATTTGTATACAATTTTTTATGTCCTCATTTACATGATGGTACGTGTAGCACACCTACAGGAAATGGAAGAATGAATGGCAGCTTTTGTTGTGCTTGTTATGGCACGTGTAGCACACCTACAGGAAATGGAGGAATGAATGGCAGCTTTTGTTGTGCTTATTATGTAAATAGTCCTGTGACACCATGTGCATGTGTAGATCTAGAGTCCAGCTGGTTCAAGGTTCAAGTACAGGGTGGGCAAACTTTCCTTTTTACACTCAATGTTTGCATGATATCACGACAATGGAGGAAAGTAATCACAGTTTTGCAATGCTTCCATTATTTATGCATAGCTGGGCAGGGGTGCACAGAGGTGCACCTAGTGCACTGGTGAGCAAGCAGCAGGTGTGTGTAATAGATGCTAATTATGGTATAAGCAAGTGAATTCCATTTCCATGAACCAATCCAACATGGGGCAGCTATTCAATATGCTATAAAGCACGCATGTAACCTCCATTCTTGTTTTTCCTAAATACTTCAATACCATTGGAGTACACAAAATGAAATTTTAACACAATGTTAGGGGCTGTTGCAGCTTTCCTACATATTTATGTGCTACAGGCTGAAGTCAATGTTGCTGGTGCTGATGACAATAGGTCTAGGCCGAGAAGGAGAAAAGTGTTTGGGCCCAGGGTAACTTATCAGAAGCTACATGACCTGGAGATTGTAGAGGGGCCTAACAATATGCAACAGTTTTACTCTGTAGTGCACAATCCTAAATTACTGGGTGCCTAGACTGCACTCATGTATACATCAAGGCACCACCTGTTGAGCAGGATAGAATCTACTTGAACCACAATGGATACCACTCCATCAGCTGCCAAGGCGTGTGCAATTCCCATGGAATAATCTTGAATGTGTGTGTTGGCAACCCTGGCAGTTATCATAACTCCCATATCTGGCACACATCACAGCTGTATCAGATGTTTGTTGGGGGGGACATCCCACAGGGCCATTCAGGGGATGCTGACTCTGCGCTGGAAATCTTGGTTGATGATACCCATCAGATATGCACATACACCCACTCAAACTATAAATATAAAAAAGCCTCTAGAAGCATGAAACACACAGAATGAACGAGAAACGTACTTTAATAAATAAAAGTGATTGTAATTATAAAATAAACTAATTCCAACAAGCGCTTTCATCTCTGACCATTCAGAGACTTTGTCAAGATAATTATAATATTGTACTACCTACAATGTGGATAGTCATCATGTGGCTGGGATTTTACGTAAGAATTGTGTTATTTTGGCCTCATGCAATGACATTAGGCAGTATATAAGTGATGGGCCAATTACTGTGTATAGTAAGGGCCGTTGTCTGAAAAATTTGTTAGAGCATCCATCTCGTGGCCAACAGGTGGGATCCATGATAAAATGTGGTTTGTGTAATCTTTGTTCATACATAATAGAAGAGTCTTGTTTTGACATAAATGGGGTCATGGTAAGATCTAATAAGAAATGTTCATGTCAAACTGACAAAGTGGTCTATTGTGCCCTTTGTACAAAATGTCTGGCTTTTTACATAGGAAAGACCGAGAGAAGGTTAAAAGCTCAAATTTATGAGCATTTGAGGAACATTAGACTTAAAAAATGACACTAATGCCTTAGCAAGACATTGTAGTAGTTTTTTAGGTCATTCTTTTAAGTTTGTGATTGTTGAATCATTATTGATTGATCCAAGGCGTGGACCTTGGCATTTACAGTTGGAGATACATGAAGTTTTATGGCAATTAAGAACTAAATCAATGCAGTGACCTGTGATTAATGATCACATGTCCCTTGCATGCTTTCTAAAACTGAGGGGACTAGAAAGATAAATATTTTAAAAAGTAGTAAATGTGATATAACATTAAACCATTTTATTTTAAAATTTCTATAATAATTTTTGTAATAATTATTGTATTTATTAATGTGTATTTTTAATTATTTTGTTGCTATAATGTGGGGTACGTCATCCTGATTGGGTGAGTGTTGTAAGGCAGTGCTATTTAAGTGCAGACTCCCTGGCTGTTATTTTATCTTGACAAAGTATCTGAATGGTCAGAGACGAAAGCGCTTGTTGGAATTTGTTTATTTTATAATTACAACTGATTTTATTTATTAAAGTATGTTTCTCATTTGTTCTGTGTGTTCCTGCTTCCAGAGGCTTTTTTACATTTATTGGTTTGGCGTCTCTTTTTTACAGTTTGTCGTTTGTGTTGGGATGGCTTCTGAGTCTCAGGAAACCGATTCTCAGCAATTGCTGTTTTCTCAAACATTTGATCGGGCCATAGAGACTATAATGGATCGTTTGGAACAGCTGTGTCGAAGACTGGACCGAAATGAATGCAGACAGATGCTGATGTCTTCGGCGAGCATCAGAAACATGAACCAGGAAGTGGTTGATGTCAGGGAGAGTGGTGATAGCCCCGTGCAACAGCTCCTTAACAATGTGGAGTTCAACGCCAACCGGGAGGTGATGAATGTTGGCTATCAGCATGATTTTAACTGTGCAAATGGAGGTAACCAGTTTGGTTTTGCTGAAACAATGACCAGGATACAGGGACATGTTGGTGTACTTAATGAAGCTATTGTTGTGAATGAATGGCTTAGGCATAATCCGGTGTTGACTGTTAGTGAGCCTGTAAGTACTGTAAGCTATTTTGATAATTTAAAACAACTTGATTACCTGTTATTAAAGATAAAAAAATTACAAATGGATAATATTTACTTCAAAGAATGCCTTAAATTGAGATTAGTGCCAAAGGGATTACGCATGTGGCGTTTCCCAACAGGCATGCTGGCTAACTCATTGCTGCATAAAGAGCTACTGTCAATGTTTGATAGGCATGGTGCTGAGTATATGGAACTTGTGGCTAAACATAATGAAACACTGATTACCACCCCAATAAGGGAAGTAATTGATCTGGATAAAAAAATTGTCAAGGATGTGGCTCATGAAAGTAATATTTTTGACTATAATTGCATTGTTAAGACTATTGAACACCAGATTAATAATACTAAGAATAGAAAATTAGAAAAGATTGAAAGGGACAGAACTGACTATAATAATGGTACTGCCTATCCCGAACCTCCCAAATCTCAGGCCTGGGGACATGCTTTAACTGCTGACCCTATGATGGAGGACAACAATGATGAGGCTTTTTTAGGTGAAGAGAACTTTCCCCCATTGAGGAGATCCCAGAGGCTCAGGGACAGATACAACAGAGAGCGTCAATTTCAAGGACCCTGCCCTGAGAATCAGGGTCAGGGATGATGCTCATTTCATCAGAGAGAGAACTGGAGAAGAGGGTTTTGGGGTCGGAACTGATATTTGATGGGGGTATTGTTAATCAGTGTGTTATTGTGAATAACTCTGAAAAGGACTTTAAGGTGTTTAATTTTTTCCTGTTTATGTATTGATGTAACCGATTGTGATCTCTTGTCCAAAGGTATGACTTTTGTACCTACAAAGGGCTGTGATGTAGCTAAGACTTTGTTGGATTTAAAACATTATTTGAAAAAGTTGAATTTGAATTTAATGTTCCATTCTGTTGAAAATGTCAGCAACCTATTACATATTTCTAGCACATTTAACCCTCCGCTACACATTGCATTGCAGATTTTTGAGAAACTGTGTGAAATTGATATAAAGACTGTATCTAAGCATACGTTTATTTCAAATTTAACTAGGAATGAATCAGAAGGGTTGGCTAAGTTGAGGGCTAACCGTGATGTGAAAATTATTAAACCCGATAAAGGGGGTGGCATCATTGTGATGGACTTAAGTGATTATAATGTTAGGATGAAGAATTTGTTGGGAGGTGAGTCATATAGAAAGACTTCCTTGAATGAGCTTAATGGATCTTATAGAACAATTAGAAATTATCTTAATGACTTATTAATTGAAGGCTCTATTACCATAGAGGAGTTGAATTATCTTTCTGTTCCACATCCTAGAATTCCATCAATTTTCGGATTACCGAAGATGCATAAGAGCCTGTCAAATCCTCCCATGCATCCCATTGTGGATGGTAGGGGATCTATAACTTACCCTCTTGCAAAATTTTTGGACTTTAAGCTTAAAGCATATTGTCTAATTAAATTAACATGTGCAGGGACTCTTGGGATTTTTTGAGCAGGATTAATAATCTTGAATTTTCTGAGACAGGTTTGTTCATCACAATTGATGTAAAAGATTTATACACCAGTATTCCCCATGATATAGGATTGGAATGGGTTTGCAACTATTTGGCTGATAAAGGTATCCCCCAGATGATCATAAATCTATATGAGCAGTTGTTTGAATTGGTTTTGAAAAATAATTTTATCTTTTTTGATAATGAGTTTCTTCAAGTGGAGAGGGCTGCCATGGGTTCACCTTGTGGTGGACTTTTTTTTTGCAAATATGGTAATGCTGCAGTGGGAGAAAAAGTATTTATTTAATTTGGGCTTCTTCAGCCACTGCAAAACCTATATACGCTTTTTGGATAATATCTTTATTTTCTGGGATGGCCCAATTAAGATGGTAAATGATTTTTTGGCATATATTAATGAGTCAACCTATTTTCTTAAATTCACACAGCAGGTAAATCAGACTGAGATCTCATACCTTGATGTGAGACTTGTGAAAAATACTGTTTTTTATTTGTTTATTTCAGAAATTCATCAAAAAGAAACTCATTCTAATAATTTCTTGCATTTTACTAGCTCTCATCCCCTCCAACAGAAAAGGGCTGTTGTGAAGGGTCAATTTGTGAGAGCAGCATGCATGGTCTCGCTCTTTGATGCATTTCTTGTTGAGTGTGAATTGCTCAAGGGTATGTTTTTGAAGAGAGGATGCCCTCCAGGATTAATAAATGAAGTAATGTTGGAAGTGAAAATATGAGAGAAAGGGGTTATTTTAAGGCTATTTTATCTATTGACCATGACTCCATGATGAATGACTCTTTAATGGGGGATGTTATGGATTCCCAGGAAAGGGATATCAACCTGGTACTAATAGAGCAGGGGGACGCTACCTAATGTTGGGCAGGCCAATTTTCAATCTGCCGTTATTACTACCTACAATGTGGATAGTCATCATGTGGCTGGGATTTTACATAACAATTGGGTTATTTTGGCCTCATGAAATGACATTAGGTAATATATAAGTGATGGGTCAATTACTGTGAATAGGAAGGGCCATTGTCTGAAAACTTTGTTAGAGCTTCCATCTCATGGCCAACAGGTGGGATCCATGATAAAATGTGGTTCATGTAATTTTTTTTAATAAATAATGGAAGGGTCTTGTTTTGACATAAATGGGGTTATGGTAAGATCTAATAAGAAATGTTCATGTCAAACTGACAAAGTGGTTTATTGTGCCCTTTGTATGAAATGTCCAGTTTTTTTACATAGGAAAGACCAAGAGAAGGTTAAAAACTCAAATTTATGAGCATTTGAGGGACATTAGACTTAAAAATGACACTAATGCCTTAGCAAGACATTATAGTAGGTTTTTAGGTCATTCTTTTAAGCTTGCAATTGTTGAATCATTGTTGATTGATCCAAGGGGTGGACCTTGGCATTTACAGTTGGAGATACATGATGCTTTATGGCAATTAAGAACTAATGCCATGCAGTGGCCTGTGATTAATAATCACTTGTCCTTTGCATGCTTTCTAAAACTGAAAGCACTAGAAAGATAAATATTTTAAAAAATAGTGAATGTGATATAACATTAAACCATTTTATTTTAAAATTTCTATAATACATTTTGTAATAATTATTGTATTTATTAATGTGCATTTTTTAATTATTTTGTTGCTATAATGTGGGGTAAGTCATCCTGATTGGTTGATTGTTGTAAGGCGGTGCTATTTAAATGCAGACTCCCTGGCTGTTATTTTATCTTGACAAAGTCTCTGAATGGTCAGAGATATAAGCTCTTGTTGTAATTTGTTTATTTTATAATTACAATTGCTTTTATTTATTAAAGTATATTTCTCATTTGTCCTGTATGTTTCCTGCTTCCAGAGGCTTTTTTACATTTATTGGTTTGGTGTCTCTTTTTTACAGTTTGTCAAAATATAAACATCATAAAGTATGTGCTTGTGCTGGTGGAGTCACAGTTCTGGTGCTTAGATGCATCTGGTGGAGCCTTGCACTTTAATCCAGAGACATGTGCACAAGTCTTTACAGTATGTGTTATGCTACACAATCTGATCTTGCGGAAACCGCTGCAGCAAGATCAGCTAGGGGAAGGTACACACATCCCCACCAATGCCTAGATCACCACAGCCACAGTCAGAGGAGGGCTCAGAGGGGGAACTACCAGATGCTGTGTCTGCATGCAAACATAGGCATATTCAGTATGCCATTGCTTTGCCTAAAAGACAATGCATAGCACATTCACTGACCACCTTAAGTGCCTAATATCTTTCTCCTACTCGCATACACAGTAAAATTGATGCCAGGTGGCTCACACAACCTGTGCCTCCCCATGTACTGGCTGTGTACTGCTTGCATCAGACAGAGTCAGCCCTGAACACAAAAGTGTGTCCACTGCTGCTTTGGTAAGATAAGTCCTGAACCTATAGTGTAGTTTTTGAAAAATATTATGCCATATCCTTGTATTTAGTAGTTTGGGACAGTAATTAAGTAAATAGTGCTGTTGATTTGTGCAAAAATATTTTAACATGTGACAGCAGAGAGACCTATAGTTTACTCATATGTGTCCATTAATAAGTAATAGGCCTCAGGTTTCAAAGATTCACACAATTCTACCTCTTGAGTATACTGATGCTCACTACATGGCCTTATTTTTGCATCATACCTTTGTGCTGGAAAATCCATTAAAAGAGAAGATAGACAGTAATGATACACATTGCAGTTTCTGTATTCACAACCCTTCCCAAGATCAAACAACAGGAAGGAAGCAGAACAAGGAGAGTAACAACAGCATCATATCCTTGTTTGTGTCATAGCAGTAACAGTTTTGCTTACCCACAAAAGAACAGGCCATGCTTGCTTGTGACATAACAGTACATGAGCTCCCCTCAGAGCAGTGTGGCCTTGCTTGTGCCATATCAGTAACACAGGAAAGGTCACCCAAAAGAACAGTATATGGCTGTTTGCGCCATTCAACCTGGCCTTCACTTGCTGGCAAATGCATATCATATAACTCCCTGTTAATAGGCACATACATTTTAAGGCCAGTGATATTGAATGTCTTACATACTTGAATGTCTCACAGTACTGGTGAGATAACTGCTGAAGTATCAAGAAAAAAAGACAAGTAAGACAAAGCTGTATATTTGCAGGCAGAATCCTAAGAGGTCCTGTGATCATTAAGTACACTACGTCCATATATAATACAGAGGGTTAAAAGTACAAGTCACAGCTGAACATCTCATAACAGTGTACATTCTGATGCATTTGTTTGTGTGAACAATGCCTTTAGTTCTTTGCTGTAAAGCTGTTTGCGTGGCAAAGAGGGCTAAGACAGCCATCTTGTTTTCTGAATCTGCAGTAGTGTGAGAGTTCAAAACCTAAACTATGTAGAAATATCTGATGTGTAGTAACGTTTTGTAGTCTGTATGTCATACCTTGCACTTGCTCAGTTTACGTATGTCTCCCTTTTAATTTTTTTCCTACTTTTCTTTTTTTTTTACTCCACTGTTTTCACAATACACTGCATAGTGCAAACACAAATAACTGTAGGTTTGGCTGTGCTTACATAGCTTGCATGAAGTGCGACATTGCTGAAACCAGACCACCTAGGAAGCAGACAGGCATACATAGAAACCAGATCCATTCAATAAATGCTTTTGGCCATTGCGAAAACCCAGCATGGAGTAAGTGTCACACATTAGCCATGCACCTCGCATTTGCGCACTGCTTACCTATGCGCAAACAGCTGTATCTAGCATGCGCGTGCACTTATTTAACCATAGCTCAAATCTGTTGCCCAATGCATACCTTTCAATTGTTTAGATTTTTGTAGAATGTCCTGATTTTTGCATCACATTTTTGCCCTGCTCCTCATAAAAAAGTTTTTTTTTCTGGCAAATAATTTGAAAATACTTGAGCACTGAACCCACAAAACAATGACAAACATTCAAATTTCAAAACTTCTACCCTTCAGACAATTCACATTAATGCAAAACATATTATTCTAGCAACTATATGTCTGTAAGAGCAGTATATAAAATGTGTCCCTACGTTTGGTCCTTTCTCAACCCAATATCTATGGCTTTGCCCAGATTTTTTGCAATAAAATGTTGACAGGTATGACCCAATGTGCTATGGAAATGTATATATGATGCTCTCTGATTTCAGTCCATGTGTTGGCCACACACCCAAAAACAATACAATCCTGGGGTCTCAGTTTATATGTTCTACACATATAGCAACCAAATGACAAAGTAATTTATAATGTTGTGTGCTCCCTCATGGACAGTGCCATTTGGTGGTGGTCACAAACTTGCACTGTTACACTCAAACAGCCAGATATCCTCAATAGGTGTACTTGTGTTGTTACACAGCTAGGCTTCTAAGTACCCTAGTGCTATTAGGCTATTAGCCTCATATAACTCTATGAATCTATTTGCCTATGCAAGCCTCCCAAGCTGTTGTTCCTCACATGGCCTGCTGATGTCATCTACTATAAGTTCACCTGCACTCATACATAAGTTGGACTTGCTCTCTGTAGTCTCTGCACTTAGATAGGGGTTCTGTTCTCACTTCAGTTAACTGTGCATGTGTGTGTGTCTCTAGTCAGCAGTATAGATTTGCTATTTAATGTATCTGTTCAGTGGCATGACTGGTCATTTATTTGATAGCTGCTCATCCCTACACATTCATTCAGTACCAGCCTCCCAAGCTGTTGTCTCTCACAGGGCCTGCTGATGTAATCTACTATAAGTTCACCTACAGTCCCATACAAGTCAAACTTGTTCCATGGCACATGCATTAAGTACTGTGTTCTGTAGTCTATCTACTTCAAGAGATAGCATTTCTAATCTCACTGCAGTGAACTGGGTGCATGTGACTCTAAGTAGCAAAGTATGTGTGGTATCCTACAGTTACATCTCCAATGGCATGACTGGCTATTTTTTGACAGCTGCTTATCCCTACACATTCATTCCTTACTGGAATTCCAAGCTGTTATCTTTCACTGCCATGGCATATAAGTTAAGTATTGTATTCTGTAGTCTGTCTACTTTGATAGTTAGAGGTTTTATTCTCTCTGCAGTCAACTTTGTGTGCATGTGAGTAAGCTATAACTTGATATTATATAGAGCATTTTACACCAGCAGGTGTAACATGCATCTTGTCCTTAAAATATACTGCTGCTGTCATAAGCTATAAAGGGTTATCTGACAAACTGCAAGTCAGACTTGTGCCATGGCATGTGCATTGTGTTCAGTGTTTTGTGGTCTGTGTACTTAAATAGCTAGAGGTTCTATTCTCATTACAGTCAATTGTGTGTGAGAGTGAGCTGTAACCTGATATTACAAACAGCATTTTACACCAGCAGGTGGGACACTGTTAATTCCATATGCTCAACAGACAATTCTGATGACATTGGCTATATCAGAGTATTGTATATGCAGGTATCACAACAGGTCATGATCAGAAAGTGGCCTGGATGTCAGGTAGATATCATGTCATATGATACAAGACAGATTATAGTGATATGTGTTTTAATCAGTACACATACATCATGGCATGGTTTGCAGGTTCTGTGTTTGATTGATGAGAAAGCCCTGTGGTGTGTCTTGTAGATGCATGTTTCTGGTGAGCTACATGCAACAGAGAACATGATACTGTACCATTTTGATAAGATTATACTACAGTGCTGTCGTGCAATCCAGAGATCTGAATGTGATGGCCTGACTTATAATCTGCACCATGCATTTGTACTGGATAATCTTTAAAGAGAACAGTTAGAAAATAATGAAACACATTGCAGTTGTTGACTTCACAACCCTTACAAGAAAATACACTATAAAGCAGTGAAATGATGATGCTATCCACTGTACAACTTGGCAAGGCAAATATAATTCACAAGTGCAATTAACATTTAAACACCACAAATGTAGATATACTAAACAATAATGTAGCTAAGCATCAGACACAAAGCTTTAGATTCCCTGAATTCAAAAGAGAGAAATCAGGGATATGGCAAGAAATATCATTACTTGCACAGGGTGTTGAGGTGGGCAGAAGGCCTAGGCTGACAACAAAGGTTGTTGAGTGTATGTGAGTAAGAACACAGAAGCAGACAGGTTGAACCATGTAACTGTTGTGTGTGTTTGCAGGGATCCTCCATGTGAAAGTGGTGTTTGACAATGTGCATGAACACAGCCAAGCTCGGTGGTAGTTCTTGGTATGTTGGACAGGTATGAGCTGTGCATGGTAGAGTTGTCATTTCATCATTGTCACCCTCAACCATGAGACCTGGCTCTGCCTGCCAGGAGATGCCCTGGCACCTCCATGCCCAAGGTAAGATGCAGTGTCACTACCTGAATGTGATTGTTATTTACTGGGCATGCTCCCTTCACAGGTACGCCCAGGACCTGGATCACATGGCCTGCCACATCTGGGTGTGAACAGCACACTCCCTGATGGAGCAGGGGAAAGTACTGTCACTATGGGTGAATTACTGGGCATGGCAACTTTGGCTAGAAGCAAATGGTGTGAGTGACCTATGCCTACACGGATGTCGCCCCCCTACCAGCAGATGTATCATCACAGACACTGCACAGTCCATGAGACAAGCCCCTTGTTTCATCACATACACCCCATGTTCCAATGTGTCATTCAACTGAACCACTGAACTGGCTACATGGTGGAGGCAGACACAGATGTCAGATTGTGCCACATCTGGAACCCTGAGCAATTGTCTAGAGCACCTTTCAGAATGTGCCATGACCCTAAATATCCATTGAGTGATATGGGAAGAGACACCTGCATCAGGTGGAGGAGGGACAGCATGCCTCCTCTGAGCACCCCTATCCACTCTCCTGCATGACACTTTGCCAATACTTTTGCTACAGACAGATTCTACAGGCACTGAAGCCACAGTAGCCACACTTACCTGATCAATGTCCTCATCCTCAACCTGTCCATCATCTCTGGCCTCAGTGGGCTGGATAGGCATAGGCCTACTGGCTGTGTCCGGGGAAAATGAACGGTGTCACTAAATCTCAACCTCTGTGCCAAATTCAACCTCTGTACCCCCCAACTGTGCCTCCATTTGGCCGCCATCATCATCATCATCAGTGATTGTTGAGACACTGACATCAGGTGTCATAGTGCTCACACCCCCACTGTCACACTCACCTGTGATAAAAAGGGGGAAATACAGGAATGCATTAATACCTGCACTACTATGCTGCAATATAGAATAAAAAAGTACACTGCTGTCACTATTACAGACAGTACATCCAAACTTTCAATACATTCTGTTATAAACAACAATACTTTCTGTTATAAAAAACATATTTGCACATTTTTTGTGCTCGTATCAGCTCAGCAAGATCCTGCCTGGGTGTTCTGCAGAGTCCTACAGCAGCAGATACAGAAAAGAGGGACTTTGGATTGATTAAGTACGTTTATTCTGCTGTTTTTTGCTGTTTATTGCTATGTCTGCCTAAAAGCTCGGTTTCTAGCATTTTTTTGAGACCTAAAAAGCTCATTTAAACAGTTTCTTGTACTTATTTACTGTTTGCACTTTTAAAAAGTTATTTTTGTGTGTATTTGAATTGTTGAACTGTTGTAGGCTATACACCCAAGTGTGATAGCCGTTTCTGTGCTTTAAAAGTGTTTATTTCACTGTACATGCCTTAATTTCTGGAAAAAAAAACAAAAACAAAAAAATTACTTGTTTTCTGCCTTTCTGAAGCTAGTTAAGTCTGGTTTTCAGATTCTTGCTGAATTCTGGGCTGTGTTACAGTTTCTGTGTTGCCCATACCTTACTAAGATAGAAGGATGTTTCTCTGTTCACCAGTAAGAGTGGGGAGCTTTGATCAACCTATCTGTCCCTGGAGGAGTGGTTTCAGCTCAGAAAATGTAGTTTATTGGCCATTCTGGGCTAATTCATATCCCTTTCATCTTTCTGTTATAAAAACCGCATTTGCACAGTTTTGCGCACCGGGCAGCGCCGGTTAGCTAGGGTTAAACTATCCTCGACGCCACAAAGTCTGCTCTTCAATTTTTCCCCTTAGAAGTAGGCAGTTCTTCACCAAACCAGCTTTTCCTAGCCCAGCACTTGCTTGAAATTTACAGTAAGCACTAATAAACCCTAGCACTTGACCCCCCACATTTGTCTGGAGGGAACAGGCTCACTATTCTTCCCCACCAATCAAACAGAAAATAGCTTTCTCTACCTATTCAGTCATGTTTAAGGGCGAGCTCCCGGTGTACTCTCCAGTCTACCTGATTAATATGGGCATCCTGAGGCAATGTTACAACTGCCTCATGTACACAGACAATCCTCTCTCCCTACCACCTAACACTAAAATCCGTGAGAGATGCACTTATACAGCCAAGCTAGAGGCAAAGCTCTCTCCAACTAAGAATGTAACAGACAGTCAAGAGGAGAAGGTAATAACTTGCAACACCCCACCTGCTTCACATAGACCCATTAAACCTAAACCTGCAAAACCCACACATAGAAACACAAAGACATATTTGGAGGCTCTAAATAAAAACCTGCAACAGCAACAGAGACCTCCAAAGCAGACATACAAGCAATGTCCACCCACAAACACAGCCCAAGTAACACATACAACACAAAATAGGTGTGCCACATAACCACAGCCCTTAAGGCAAAACAACATACCAAACACACTAGTAATAGGTAACTCTATAGTCAGGCACACTGACATCCCACTCACCAGGCTGGACAAAGAGAAGGTTACTGTCAGCTGCTTGTCGGGTGCCAGAATCTGCCACATAAAACGGGTACTCGGGTCACTCCAAAATAAGTAGTCATTGCCCATGTTGGTGTGAATGACCTGAGATGTACCTCCCTGGACTACATGAAAAGAGACATGGAAGAGCTCTCAAATCATGTAGCCCAGGCAGGTATGACCTTGCCCTGAGTAGCAATCCTGCCTTCACCAAGAATGATGTCACAGTACAAGGAAAAAATGATCAACTTCAACAATTGGCTAGGCTTCTGGTGTCATTCAAAGGGGATCCAGTATCTGTCTGCCTGGGATGACACGCTTGATAAGCCACGATGCTTTGCCAGAGATGGCCTGCACCTGTCAACCCTGGGATTCCCGATATAAGGCTCTTTTTAGGCAAGGTTCAAAGAACAAACCCGCCACCATAAAAAGTACAAGTGACTAAAAACTGAGGGTAATGCTGCTCAATGCTAGGAGTTTAAACCTCAAAATGCACTCATTCAAGGCACTCCTCAAAATGGAGAACATCGATATCTGTGCAGTGACTGAGACCTGGTTCAAAGCTCCAGAGACCACCCTGGCACTACCAGGATACAATTCATACCACACCTTTCAGCCACACAACCCAGACCGTAACACCAAGGGTGGAGGTGTATCCATTTCATCAAGGATAACCACACCTCCAGGCTAGTTGCTCAGCACGTTGCCTCTGAGATCATTCAAGTGCAACTAACCCTGGGCAAAACTGCATTCTAAATTGTAGCTTGCTACAGATCACCCACCATGACCCAGGACCCCCACTCCTCGTTCTTGGAGACATTGGAAAAAATGAGGGTCCAACCAAACACCCTAATATTGGGCAATTTCAATTACCCCAACATTAACTGAGAAAACTACTCATGTACAAATTTGTTTGCTCAACGCTTCCTGGAATTTATAAACTCTAATGCCCTGGATCAACTTATCAACACCCCCACCAGAGGCAACAATATACTGGACCTGGTCATTACCAACATGGACGAACGGTGCTCCATACCTGAGGTCAACTCCTCGTTGGTTAGATCAGACCATAAACTAATCACCCTAGATATCCACATCCCACCCCCACCTCCACTCAAGGAAACCACCATAAAAATGTTTCCAAAGCAAACTTCACACTACTTAAGATGGAGGTGGCAAGCTTCGTGACACCCCTGCAAATGGACAATACAGTCACAACTGCTGAATCCTACACACATGCACTCCACAAGCATCTACATGAGTGCATGGATCATGCTATCCCAAACAAAACCAAGACTCACTCCTCCAAAAAAGGAAAACTGTCTGTTGGACCCCTGCCATAAACAAGCTCTACAACAGAAGGAAGAAACTATTACAAAAAAAGAGTAAAATCCCGTGAATGGAGGATTTCCCTGACCAACCTCAGCAAAAAGCTAAGATCCCTCATAAAATCCACTAAGGCGAGTTTCGAAAGAAAAATTGCCACGGATTCCAAATACAACCACAAAGCATTCTTCAGCTATGTCAAGAATCTAAATGGAAACTCTCAGATCTGCTCTGAGCTTCAGCAAAATTGCACAAAATATACACATCCAGCTGATATTGCCAACATCTTGGCAGATAGGTTCAGTGCAAATTTTACCCCCCACTCACCCCCTAAAGGGTGCATAATTATAACAGAAGAATGTAGAGCCCTGGTAATCACAGACACACAGGTAAAAATTGCACTCTCCAAAGCCAAAAACACAGCATCCATGGGACCAGACAGCTTCCCAGGCTGCATCTTACACAAACTCCAAAATGAAATAGTCCCTCATCTAAAAACCCTGTTCAATCACAGCCTCACCACAGGCTATGTACCCACTGAATGGCGCACAGCAATGGTCATCCCACTATACAAAGGAGGAGCCACCACAGATGCCAAGAACTATCGCCCTATTAGTCTGACAAGCCTGGTCTGCAAGGCCATGGAGTGTATCATCATGGCTCTCATAAACAAAGACATTGGAAACTTCCAAACTTTGGACCCTACCCATTTTGGATTTGTAAAGGGTAGATCATGTCTCCTAAACCTGGCAGACTTCTTCAAGGCAGTTACCAAGGCCATAGACGAGGGAAAGGTGGTTCACATAGCCTACCTAGACCTAGCAAAAGCTTTTGATACCATTCCCCATTCAGGAATTATAGATAAACTCACTAATCTAAACATAAACCCCTATGTCACAAGATGGGTTGCCATCTGCCTCAAGGACAGAACCCACACAGTGAGAGTTGCAGGCTCCAGGTCCAACTCCAAACCGGTGACAAGTGGGGTGCCCCAGGGCTCAGTTTTGGGACCTCTCCTATTTGGTATCTACTTCTCCAAAGTGCAAGTGAACACAGAGGGACTATGGCTAACCAAGTTTGTAGATTATTGCAAACTGGGTGCCATAATCGATTCTCCCACTGACATAGACATCCTTCAAAAGGATCTCACTGAAACAGATACCTGGTGCCAAAACCATGGCCTCAAACTAAATGCCAAAAAGTGCATTGTCATCCCCTTTAGTAAAAACTAAGTATCCATGAACTACCACAAAGGTGTCAGTTCACTTAACACAGAGAGTGTGATAAGAAACCTTGGGACCCAGGAGGATAGTAATCTCCTTTGATAATCACATTGCCAAAGTGGTTAGAAAATCCTTCTATGTGGCCCACCAAATCACAAAAGGGTTTGCATCTAGAAAAAAGGAAGTCATTGTCTCCCTCTACTCATCACTCATTAGACCCATTATTGAGTACAATGCCCCTTTCGGGATGTACCTTACGAGATACCTAAAACAAGCGGAGAGACCACAGAAGTACCTCTCCAGGAGGATTATGGGCCTCAAACAGATGCCCTACACAGCCCGACTTAAGAAACTCCAGCTGTACTCAGTTGCATACTGCCTACTCAGAGGTGATCTCTGCCTGACATACAAAGCTATGTCAAACCCCAGAATTGCTGGACATGCTCCAATTAAAGAAAACCCAGTCTCTCTGAGCTACATGGTCTAGGGATCTAAACCTCACCACATCAATAAACAGGACTTTCTGGAGAGATATATTCTTGTCCCAGAGACTTCCCATTAGACAGAGCTCCTCAATGGCACTCTTCAAGAAAAACCTTAATGAGTGGATGGGAAACAGGAAATTTACCCTGGGGATCACTTCTGTGGCTCTACTTGACAGAAGCACAGGTAATTAACCTATGTGAGTGGCGAAAGCCAAGACATTTTTGGCTAGGCTTACTTATGCCCTCGGGCCGATAGCCTAGTACCTACCTATGAACCTATGAACTTAATACATACAACAGGCCTGAGAGAACACATTATGAGATATCTTGAAATTTATCTACAGTACTGCCATAAATTTATTAGGCTTACCATCTGCAGGAGGCCTGCATCTCTGTATTCCTGATGGTCCTGAAATAGGTAAAGCAAGAGGTAATGACAACATCATCACATTTAACAGAAAAACAATGGGGAATATATTTACACCTCTATATCTGTAGTACCTAAAATGTCAACAAGAACATGGCTAACAACTTCAACTTAAGCATATAACATTAACTATCCTAAAAATACCCAACAACAAACAACTGCCACAGACATATACATTAATGAAATTATTGCCCTATGTTACAGTATTCTAATTATCATCTAACAAAGCATACCTGGAAGCTCCTCTCGGGTTGCAGGAGTTGCACATACATCCAGAGAATACTGTGCCATGATTTGCTGGGAACTGTCCTGGGTGACAGTGTGCACCAGGAATTCCTCAGTGGCAGTAAGAGGGGGTTCTGCAGCAGGGCCTCCACCTATGACTTGACAATCATGTACCACTGCAGCTGCATGCCTACATGCAGTAGCTACCATGTCTGTGGCTCTGTGACGCTCCTGCTCATATGTGCGACTGTGTTGCCCAGCAGTGCTAATGTTGGCCACTAATTCATCTCAGAGGGATGTACACTCAGCCATATTGACCCATCCCCTGGACAGCAGCACATCAGTATGTTGTCTTAAGGCATCAATTATCAGATTATTCTTTGAATCTGTAAATGGGGCCTATGATGAGCAGACATATTGTGTCCTACAAAACAAAAGAATGATAATACATATGAGGATCACATAACTACAAATTTACTGTTTACAAATAAAACAGTAAAAGAAGGCTGTCAGTATTCCCTTCTGGATAAACATAAAAGAGTCTGCATATTTCAAAAAATAGCAAGACAGGAGATACAAAAGAAGGAGAGTAACAAGAGAAAAATATCCTTGTTTGTGCCATAGCAGTAAGTAAAATATGCTCACCCACCCAAAATAACAGTCCAGTCTAGTTAGCGGTCTAGCACTAACTTATCTTTGCCCCCCCAAACAAAATGACAGGCTAAGGGCCCATTGTGCTAACAAAATATCTTTGAAATGGTAAAAGTACTATTAAAGGGCCTGCCCATTTAACATGTATGCATAATTATAACACGGCATTCCCTTTTCAAGTATTCTCAGTGCTGTGTACCTCTGAAATGGCTTGGCAACCAAGGCTATGCTGTCATTACACTTCTAAGTAATGCATACAGATTCAAGTGTGAAAGCCATTACTTCACATTTGTTATTAACTGCATTCCAGCATATGCATTATGTAGGTAACAAAATGGGAACATACCTGCTGGAGTGCAATACTCCTCTGTAGAGAAATACGGTGAAGAAATACGGTTGTCTTAGTGAGTTCATCAATGTACTATCTCTCCTCAGCATCAGTCTGACTAGCTACACATTTTCCTTTTTATAATGGAGAACATTATTAAGAGATTGCATCTGTCTTAGTCTGTGCTCCAGAGATGCTAATTACTGAACAAGCAGGTGAATTGCATGATAATCAACCAATCTTCTGAAGCTATTCAGTAATATATAAATCATCCATGCAGACTCCATGTTGGTTTTTACTAGGGATTTCAAAAAGTGTGGTATACAGACATAGCATTTACAACTTAAGTCCTGAACATGTACTGCAATGTATAATACTATTATGGCATGTACTTGTATTTCTTCACATGGTACATTAAGCAGGTAAACGGTGGGAAATGTGTACAGAAAGTCAAGTAACGTGACAGTAGAGAGTTATTTCACTTGTATGTGTCCATCAAAAAGCAGTGGTCTTCAGCCATGCAAGATTCATGCATTCATATCTCTCCACAGTACTGTGATCAATGCATGGCCTCAGTTTAGCATCATATGCTTGTAATGGAATATCTTTACACAGAGAAGTTGTGCCATAACATGACCTCAGTTTGTCCTAACCCCTGAAAAGGACAGTGTACCCTTGCATGTGCCATAACAGGAATTCACCTTTGCTCCCAACACCAAAAGAGGAGTGTAATATTTTTTGTGTCATCCAACCTGGCCTTCATTTGCTGACAACTGCATATCATACTATTTCCAATTAATATACACATACAGTGTAAGATAAATGAGGTAGACTAGCTTTCACAGTGCATATCTCTGAATAATGGTCAGATATGGCCAAGCAGCACAGATTGGTATAATTTCAAGCAATAGTCCTAACAGGTTGTGTGATCACAAAGTGCAGTACATCCAAATCTATTTCATATAATACATGTATAAATAACAGCTGATGGCTTGATATCAATTAAAATACATTGTGGAAGACTATTGTGGGATGGATATCTTAAAGTTGTTTGCTGCCAAGCTGATTGTGTGGCAAACAGGGATAAGGCACCTATCCTGTTTTCTGAAGGTGCACTGGAGTGAGATTTGAAATCCAGACCTCTGCAGACATACCTCCTGTGTAGTAATGAACTGTAGTCCCCCTTCTTTGTTCTCCATTTGCCTTACTCTAGTGGGTGATGGCTGCATTGTTTGTGTGATTCATCACTTAGCACAAACAGGTTTGGCTATGCTAATCAGTTTTGCATGTAGAGCGGCATTGCACAAACTGAACAACTGGACCACCCAAGTAACAGACAGGACCCAAACAGCCAAAAACAGAAATAGGATGCTTTCTATTAAAGAAATTGTGCATCACACAAGCCAACTAAGTGCTGTTATGCTGAAGTTAACAGCAAGAACTTAACGAATACTTAGTAGAATGCAGCTTACTTTGTGGCAGCAGGTGTTAAGTCTAGGTCTGAAGTCTAGATGGTCCTGGGTTCCAATACAAGGTATACACTCTATTTTTACTGTTGTGAAATTGCAATATTTGGCAATGAACTGACACATAGAGAAGGAGTTTCGCAACTTTCCTGTAGCAATAGCTGTCAGTGCAGGACTAATAAACATATGGTCCAGGGTTCAAATGCAGAGTACTCTATTCAATTTTAATGTTGCTCCACTTCACATTATAGTCATTCTTACTTATAGCAGTTGACCTAGTGTAGATTATATACTATTTATATGACTTAGGTCTGACACAGTAATATAGCATCAGTTAATCTATGTATTGTCTAGTTAATAGCAAAAGTATGACTGGGTATAATGTGCACTATGTTCAAGGAAAGTATATTTCTGCTATGTGGCTTGGCATGCACTTCCCATTAAACAAACACATTTACAGAATTGTCTGTATCCTCAGATAACATGGAAATTGCATTAGTTATCTAACTTCTGCATCACTTACCATCACGGAAACACATTGTACCCTTGCGCCTTGTGTGCATGATGGTAAGTGACACACAGCCTTTTTAAATGTTGCCAAATGAAAAAGTGCACAGTTTGACTAAACTCAATACATGTAATTGCCAGGAAAATATCATTTAACATTGGTCTTGCTCTGTGATACACATGGAATGCATTGCTGGAGAGGTTTTGAGATTTAGGGCTCAAAGGTGGGGTGTCCAGGAGTCCAAAGTGTTTGTTGGACTCCTAGTGAATGAATATGAGCCCCAGCTCCTCCAGAGGCACTATCATGGCTCACAATCAAAGATAGAGGCATGGCATAGTCTGGCCCCTGCTCTGACCAGTACTACTGGTATCCCCTGCACTGGTGAACTGTGTAGGAACCACTACTGAGAACTCAGGATGAGAAGAAGGGATATCCTCACCCATTGGATCAAGGAAAGTCAGACAGGTGGCACCCCACATATGACTTTCACACTTTACTTGTGATAGTTTAATGCTACATATAGTCAGGCATGGTATTCATAATGCCATTCTGTTCTGTTTTTTTTTCCACAGCTGAGGCAGATCATGATATTAATGTTAGAGCACATAAAAGTAGATTGGAACAGATGTGAGCAGCATGTGATATGTATGCATCACAACAGTTATCTTCTACCTATGTTTCATAGGCACTCTCACCTAAACTATACCTCTCTCTCAGATAGAAAAATGAAACTGCCTACTCTTCTTAAGAGCAAATTCACATATAAACCTGATAATCTCACCTTACAAGATGGAGACATTCACCCCAACCCTGGCCCCGTACATCCCTCCCCTCAATTATCTAGACCAGGCTCCAAAAATACCTTCCTCATAGGGCATCTTAACATACGAAGTGTAAACAAAAAAGTACCCTACCTGCATGCCCTCCTTGACACACACGGTTTTGACATTCTCTGCCTTACAGAGACATGGCTTAAACCAACCACTAAAGATACTGAAATTATACCACAAGGCTACAATATATTTAGACTTGACTGATCTAAACGAAAAGGTGGTGGTGTAGCAATTCTATTTAAAAATCACCTCAATATCTCTACCCTTCCAGCCTGTCCAACCCATGATAGTAAAGTAGAAGCCATAATCTCTAAACTCCTATTAAATCCTAAAAAATCCCTCTACATCATCTGCATGTACATACCTCCAGGTGACAACATACCCATCTTAGAAGACTTTCTTATTTGGGTTTCCACCAACTACCCTCAAGAAACCATAATTCTTGGTGACTTTAATATTGATTGGAATACTATTAATACTGAAAATCCCTCCTCTCACAAAAACCTAAATGGTTTTACCCAATCCATTACTTCTACTACAAGGCTTAATAAGCCCAGTAAGAAAGAAAGTATCCTTGACTGGATACTCACAAACAAAGTCAACATTACTTATAAAGTAGGAACTCTGCCAGACGACCTCAGTGACCACTGCTTAACTTATATAACAAGAGAAAAGACTGATTGTCTAAACCCCCCTAATATAAGAAAAATACACTCTACCAAACACTTCAAAATAGACCTATTTCAAAATTAACTCAAATCTTGTAATTGGAACCCCTTAAAATCACTTCCACTTAATAATGCAGTATCATTCTTTAACTCCACTTTCCTTGCCATTCTTAACAAACATGCTCCAGAGCGTAGCATTAGAATGAAAGCTAATACAGCCCCTTAGCTCTCTCTTGAAACTAAAAAACTAATGCTCTCTAGAAATAAGGTCTGGGCCAAATGGAGATGCCATAGAAACAGCTCTGATTTTCTCTACTTCAGCCAGCTTAGGAATCTTACCAAAAAAGCTATAATCACTGATAAAAGAAAATACTACTGTGAACTTCAAGAAACTAATTTCAATAAGCCTAAGCAATTCTGGTCATCAGTCAATAGACTCCTTTCACCAGGAACAAACAAAACTCCCTCCCCCCTTGATGCTGACCCTGACACCCCTCTCCTAACTGCAAATGCTTTTAACTCTTTCTTCTCCAAAACTATTCAATCTCTTGCTAGACAACTGAATACCAACAACTTCTATCCCCCAAATAATCTAGTAGATTCTTTTTACAACTTCTCTCTACAACCTATCCCTACCTCCTTCATCTACAATCTAATTCACAAACTGAAACCTTGTACCCCCACTGCTGACAAACTCCCTTCTCTTTATCTTCAAAAGGCTGCCAAAGAAATTGCTTACCCAATATCTATACTCATTAATAGGACAATCCAAGAGGGAACCATCCCTGATATCTGGAAAGTCTCTCATATTTTCCCGCTACACAAAGGTGGTAACTCTATTGACTACTCCAACTTTAGATCAATTGCTCTTCTGTCACCCCTAGGAAAAATCATGGAGAAATGTATTCATCAGCAACTTGTACAGTATCTCTCTTTACACAACATAGTAGCTAATTGTCAACACAGATTTAGACCTCATCACAGCACCACCACTGCCCTCCTTTCCTTTGTAGACACCATCAATAAGAATCGTAACAATAACCTTCTCTCTTCTGCTCTATTCATTGACCTCTCCAAAGCCTTCGACATGGTCAACCACTCTTCTTTAATCCACATCCTTGAATCCCTCTCATTTGATAACCTTGCCATTAAATGGTTTAGTTCTTATCTGAGTAACAGACAGCAAGCCGTTCTTTGGGATAACCACATCTCTTCATTACTGCCCATCTCCATCGGAGTCCCTCAAGGCTCTATTCTTGGTCCACTACTCTTCTCCCTCTATATTAATGATCTTTACACAGTAATCCCTCAAGCTACCTGTATTCAATACGCTGACGACTCTACCATTATATGTTCAGCTTCTTCCTCCTCAGATTTAATCTCACTAACTCAAAATATTTTTAATACAGTAGAAACATGGTTTACTAGATGGTACCTCCTTCTGAATGCTAAAAAAAACAAACTTCTTCTCTTCTCCCCTACCACTCGAACCTCTCCACCAAACTTCACCATCTTGTCTAACAACACCACTGTCATCTCTCCTGACTCCACAACTAAACTGTTAGGAATAACCATCGATAATAATCTCACTTTTGATCAACACATCAACAACACCATCGAATCAGTTAACAGAAAAATAGGATCCTTATACCGTATTAAACCTTTTTTAACCCCAACTACCAGAGCTACTATTTCCCACTCCCATCTTTTATCCACTTTCTTTTATGCCTCACCAATCTTCACCAACCTTAAGAAAACCAACCTAAACAAACTAGCTACTTGCTACAATAACATTGCCCGCTTTGCCACAAGTAACCCTTTCAGAACCCATCACTGCCATAACTTGAAACTTCTAGGCTGGCTTGAACTACAAAACTACCTTGCAATCTCACAACTCACTATTGCCCACAAAATACTGCACCAACCTGATAACACCCCAATACTCTCACAACGTTTAATCCCCTATAGCGATCTTACCTCCCTTCGATCCACCTGTAAACTCTTGGCCAGTTCTATTAAGTCTAACAACTCAGCTGGCAACTCTTTATTCACTAATTCTGTAGGTAGAATTTGGAATCTTTTACCTAGGGAAATTACACAGATTACTTCCTTACCCCTCTTCAAACAAAAAATTAAACTGTACTTCCAAAACCACTGGCTTTGTTCTTGTAGTACACCAGACTAACTTTTCCTCTCTCTATCTCCCTCATTTCATCTACCACTATGTTTAACTTATTCAGTCAAGCTAATACCTTTTATCCTTTGACCTTTGGACTTTTTCCTCTCTCTAACCTTCTCCTTTCTTTCTCTTCCCCCTCTTCTCTTTGTCTTCTCTGTCTCATTTTTCCCCTATCTACTGCCTTACCTCCTCTCCCTCTCTTCTAACTTGTGTGATACTCCCTCTTTCTTTCTGTCCTTTGTACTCTAATCTCTCTCTATATTTTAATATGTTTTTTTTTCCAGTATCCCCCTTTTTTTTTAAATTAATATCCTCTGTAATTTACTTTGTATTTTTGTCGTTATACATTGTATGGCTTGTCTATTTTTCTTTTTTCTTTTAGATTTTATCAATTAATTAGTTTTTCACTAACTTGTCATTTTGTTGTATCTTGTGTGGAGCTTTTCTCCCCGGGCCTCTACTGAAAATGGAAATATATCCAGCTAGACTATCCCAGTCAACAAATGTAAAATAAAAAAAATAAATAAATAAATAAAATAAACAGTACTGTTATTACAGCATTAAAAGTTAAAGACTGCTTCGTAATACCTCCCAACTGTACAGGTTTTGCAGAATGCTCAAATTGTTCCCTCATAATTTCGGTTTGTTTCTCATAAATTGTGTTTGTCTGGCAAATCTTAACCAAAACATTGAGGACTGCAGTCAGAAAATGAAATTTGTGCCTCATACTTCATACCTTTCAGAACATCTGTGCTAATGCAAAGCTTGTTATTGAATCACTTTCCTAGGTTTGTAGAAGAATATGTAACGTGTTTCTATTTGTGCATCTTTGTATACCCCATTATTTATTGCTTGGTCCATATTTTTGGCTGTAAGAAGTTCTGAGGCATGGGCTTAGTTGGTATGTAATGCAGTAATACCTGTCAACTATACAGATTTCCACATAATGTCCAGTCTTTGTATTGTTACAGATTTAATTGTGGTTCTCAGTCAAATAATTGCAAAAGGGTTGAGGAATGATGTCATTAAATGATGTCAGACATGTGAGATACAGACTTCAGACCCTTCAGAATAGTCATGCAATTGCAAAACCTTTTACTGTATCACCTTAAGTTTGTGAGAGCAAGTATGTAAGAGTCACCCCTATTTTTGGGACTTTGGACCTCTATTACATATGACTTTGTCCACATTTATTGCTGTAAGAGCTTGAGGCCTATGAATAAAGTACTATAAAATCGAGCATACATCTCACAACTGTAAAAGGAAAGTATGCATACAATACTCTGTGGGAACACAGAACACTGTGGTAGTAGACAGTAGTCAGCAGTTGTGAGTTCAAACACCACAGTTACCAAATGAACAATTAGTGTTATGTTTTCATCATTATTGCACTGTAACTGCAGACCTCTCCAGCAGTGGCACAAATGGCCTGCTGGAAAATACAATTAGTAGAAATGGAGCCTGCATATGGGCAATAATGCACACACCAATGATTGCTGGTGGAAATCTGTAGTATAGTGTGCATCTCTCATTAACTGAGTATTCAGAAACATTATACAACAGTTTGGTTACAGTTTGTACTGTTTAAAGCAAAGGTAACATACTAGAGTGAAATAAATGTATCACTGCTTTCTGTGTCACTTATGATGTTGTTAATGTTCTCCTTTTTTTTCTGTCTCCCCCACCACTTATGTTCTTTTTTTTTCCTTTTTTTCCACAACACAGTGGGGTAGGCCTGTCCCACAGGAGACACCTGCTCCCACTTCACAGACTACAGAATCAACTCCCAGCACATTAGGGAGAGAACCTGGTAGCATCCCCTCTGCTGCACCTACATTACCTGGACCTTAAGGCAGTTCTGACCTGCAGGATAGGCCAGTGGCTCCCTCCGGGAGCAGTGGTAGAGATGGTGATTTTATCACCTGATATGCACTGCCAGGGTTGGTGCATAGGATTGTGCACCACACAGCTGATGCACACCTATGCTGGATGGCAATACTGCTCTCCGTCTTTGCACTGAACACAAGGAGAAGCAGATGTCCGCCACTGCAGCCACTGGCACAGTGAGGTGACAGTGATGACAGTCCACGGTCTGAGGACTCAATTCTCACTGTCTCCAAACCTGATGTCCATGGGCACTTGATTTCCCCCCTCACCCCAACCACGGTGCTCACCTCCCCTCTTTGGTCCGTTACCATCCCTGTATCTCATCTTGTATGTCCTGTATGTCTGCCATTGATTTCTCACCTACCCACTTCACCTTACCAACACATACCTAGGCTCCTACCCCAACATTCCTCTCTCTCTACCAAAAATAAAAAGGGCGCCTGTCCCAAAAAAAATCATCCCATACATACCTCTCCATGTCACACACTTGTCTTCATAACATCCTTGATTTGGTGCAGTTGGCTGTACAACATGATTATGTTGTGGTCACATCTCTCTCTCTCTGGAGTTGACAGTCCAGATTCAGCTAACATTCTTCATATACTATCATGTTTTGCTGTTTAAAAAATGGATAGCTATGGTTCTTTCCTACACTCTTCCTGCACATTCCTGCCCTCCTTTGCTTTATTTTTCCCCATGCTTGCTCCCCATCTCACAAATGTTCTGTCTTCCCCATTTTTTTTCTTTAGAGAATCTGTGAAAGGTGGTGCACAATGGTGTGCATTGTACAACAATGTTTGGCTATGGCAAAAGCAATTAGAGCTATTATATAAAACTGTATTTGAAACCACTACCATGTTCCACAAAAATGATGACACAGATTCATAAGTATCACAATTTATAATTTTTATTTACACTTAAAAGTATGTCAAACTGCTGCATATACCTGTATTTGAACCCAGTATCAACTGAACCAAAGCAAGGTTGGATCAATGCAATAACGGACGGTGCTACAAAGTCAGTTGAGTAGGAGAAGTATTTTACACACTGAATAGAAAATTGCCGACTTCACTGCTGTTGCATACACTTGTTGCTTAACTGAATCTTTAGCTGCAGGTAGTAATTGACTTCAGGTACTGATAAGTTCCTTTTCTGGGCCACATAGAACTGGTTCCAAATAAAGCTGTAGCTAATACTATTCACTACTATTCTCATTTCTGCTATTCAATAAACTTTTTATTTGCCTTGCTTAACGAGACTGTGTGATGTGCAGCATGGTGCACGCATGCTTTATGAAAATAAATGGGGATTGCACACTAAGGCTTTATAGAACATTAATAGTTTATTGTGCAATGATACTTCATCCACAGTTAATGCTGAAAGTATGACATTGGTGATATAAGGAGCAAGCAATGGGGAATACAAAGGGAGCATGAAGATAAAATGTGACAGTTAATATTGATTGTATAAAATACACCTGCTAATGAGCTGACCCTGTGCCCAGATGTGTTAATGCATTGTTGTTGGAAGCAGATGACACTAGTTTTGAAAAGGGGGTAAGCATAAATTTTACAAGTTTGTATGATAATTTTACATACATTTACTGATACTACTGCCTTTTACCATTGTTTAGCGATGTTGTGCAGCATGCACCATCATGCATTGATTCTTTAAAGAAAAGAAATGGGAAAGATAGCAAACTGGTGAAATGGGGAAAAATAAACTGAAAGGAGGGCAATAATGTGCAGGAAGGGTGTAAGATAGAACCATAGCTATCTATTTCTTCAACATTAAAAATTGATCAGATGTATACAGTATTAGCTGAGGGCAGCCACGGTGGTGCAGCGGTTAGTGTTGTTGCCTCACAGCAAGAGATTCCCTGGTTCGATCCTTGGCTGGGGTGCCTTCTGTGCGGAGTCTGCATGTCCTCCCTAAGGTCACGTGGGTTTCCTCTGGGTGCTCTGGTTTCCTCCCACATCCCAAAGACATGCTGTAGGTGGATTGGACACTCTAAATTGGCCCTAGGTGTGAGTGCATGTGTATGTGTGCCTTCTGTGGAAAGTTGGGCGCCAGGCTGGCAACTTGACACCATAAAATTCCACTGCCAATCATGAGTGGACAGGTGATCCACTGTGGCAACCCCTAACCGGGAAAAGCCGAAAGACGTAGATACAGTATTAGCTTAATTTGGTCTGTTACCTCCAGAGACAGAGGTGACAACAACATAATCATATTGTATAGCCAATTGGACCAAATCAAGTATGTCAAGTAGACAGGTGTGCAAAATGGAGGGCTATGTATGGGATTATTTTTTGGGGAGGACAGATGCCCTTTATTTATTTATTTATTTTGTTGAGAGAGGAATGTTTGGGAAGGGACACAGGCATGTCTGGGCCAGACAAGCTGGCAAGATGAGGATACAATTGCTGACAGACAGAACATACAAGAAAAGATACAGAAATGGTGAAGGACACAAGAGGGTGTGATCATTATGGTTGAGGTGAGGGTGGTTAATTCGAGGTCTCATGGCCATCAGGACAGGTGACAGTGAGAAATGAGTCCTCACCCAGTGGACTGCCACCACTGTCCCCTCACTGCACCAGCAGCTGCAGTGCCCAACATGTGTGTCTTTGACGGGTACTCTGTACCAGAATGGAGAGCAGACACTCCATCCAGCATAAGAGTGTGTCCACTGTGTGGTGCACCATACCTAGCAACTCATTACGGGTGATAAATGCACCCCCTCCACCACTGCTCCCAGAGGGAAGTGCAGGCCTAACCTCTGTGGCAGAACTACCTGAGGGCCCAGATAGTGCAGAGGGAGCAGAGGGGGTGCTGCCAAGCTGCAGCCCAGATGTGCTGGGTCTTGGTGCTGTAACCAGTGGAGTGAGAGTAGGTGGATGACATGGGACCTGCCTACCCTGCTGTACTGTAGTAATAAACAAAAACATTAAAATACAATTATAAAAAAGAAAAGAAACAGATACAAAAATAAATAATTGAGGAAACAAATAAACGTAACAACAACAATCACCACAAAAACAAATTTATTTTAACAACAAATACAAACAAAATTGAAGTAATAAATTAAAACAAAGGAATACAAAATTATACATAATAACAACAAAATGAAAACAAATTAAACAATAAAATAAAAAAAGAAGAAAATGGGTGGGATGAGAGAAAAAAACAAAAACAGTACTAACTTCATAGTTAATATACAAAAGCTTTATACAATTATTTCACTCTGTTCTGTTATGTTTGACTTTTAACCCTACCAACTCCTAAGAAATTTCTTTATTACTTTGAAGACTACCCGGTTACTAACAGATGGACACTGTAGCACTGATCAGATAGCAGCCAGCAATCTCTCATGTGTGCATATATTGCACATAAGCATGATTACACTTGACAGCAAGCCATTCATGCCAGAGGTATTGAGGTCTGAAAGTAACTTGCTATACTGATGATTAGCTAACAGTATTGTGTATATAATGATGAAAACATAACACTTTTGTAAACACTATTGTATATTTGGAAAGTGTGGTCTTTAAATCCACAACTGCTAACTACTGTAATACTGTACTTTTCTTTTGGACTACAGACTAATGCATGCATACTTTCCTTTTACAATTTATACATGCATGCTCACTGTTATTTCAGAATGTGAGATGGTTGCTTTGTGCTACAGAATAAGAATGCATCCTTTCTTTTACAGTTGAGATATGCATGCTCAATTATATACAACTGTCTGAAATAACAAGTAATCTGTTTTAACTGTTAAAGCTACAGTAACAGTACTTTTCATATGCATACATACCACATGCTTCTCTTATCCCTGACAGGCAGACCTCATGTTTGAAGCCCAGTCATCAGCAACTGTGGAAAAAGAAAAAAAATAGAATGCCATTATGAATACCAGTCTTGACTATATTCAGGTTTAACTCTTACCATTGGTCAATGCATTGTATACTTATACATCTGTGGAGTGTTCCCTGCTCTACATTCCCTGATCCACTGATAAATGGTATCCTTCCTCCTGCTATAGAGATCCCTGTAATGATGATGACATTGCTCACCAGTGTGTGGGATACCTGTTCCACTGGTCAAAGCCCTTGCCAAACTAGTCCAGGCTTCAGATTTATACTGAGAACCTGAATATTCCCTATGCAAAAAGTGTGGACCATCTCCCTTAACTAGGAGCCTAACAAGGACTTTGGACAACTGAATACCCCAATGTTGTGCTTAGAAGTGCATGCCCTCTTCAACAACAGCCATGTCTCATAAAGATCAAGCTCAATGTATAATGACCATTTTCCACCAATTCCACTTTAAATATCAAGTTTTCCCACCAGCTGCATGTATTGTTCTTACTGAGAGTGCACACTGTCTGGTATGCACTGCTTACCATCATGTACAGTATGTCAGGGTGCATCTGTCTGCACGATGGTAAGTGGTGCACACCAGTGGGCAATAAAGAAAACAAATATAAAAAGCAAGGAAATTCAAAGGTTATTTGATATACAGCCACTTGTGTAACTCTATTATTCAAATGGTATTGCAGAAATATACTTGCATGAACATAGTACACATTATACCTACAGTTATACTTTTGATAATATATGCACAATACCCATATAAATGAATAGGTAAATAACTCACACAATATTACTGTCGCCGCCCTCATAAATGTAAATATTAATATCAGCTACACTATGTCAGGTGTTATGAGTGAGACAAACTATGACGTGATGTGGAACAACATTAAAAGTATATGTTTTTCAAACCCAGGACCATGTGTACAGTAGACCTAAACTTACAGCTCTGCCACAAGAAGGTCAAGAAAACACTAGTCTGTGTTGCACTACATTTGTATAATCTGCAATTTCAACACAGTAAACTAAAAGGTTTCTCACCCTATACTAGAACCCAGAAGCATTTGCACTCGAGACTTGGATTTACTACCTGTTGCCACAGGATTAGTTACATGACATCTCCTATATTAGTATTCATTGACGGTGTTAGTACAGTGCAGCCTTGCTTACCAGGTTTACGCAATGCCCAGTGGTATTACATGAATACATTTTGGCTTTCTGGGTCATGTCTGAAAGATGGATGGTACAGTCAAGCAAACAAGCTAAGCATTGTGCAAACATGCAAAAAAAGAGAGAGAGAAAAGAAAAACAATAAAATATATAAAATTAATAAATGCAGAATGACATATCTATGGCAGTGCCCCTTGTATGATTTTTCTCAATTTAAATGTATTTGGGAACCTGCCAAATTTTGAACAAGGAGGAGCAATTGCAGTGCTGTCACTCATCAAGATTTAGCAGACAGCAACCTTACATGGAAATGCTATCCACATTCCTGAAGAGGTTTTGTGGCCAAAAAACACTGGTGTGCACCAGAAAGCTTTGTTTAAGTGCACCATGCTTGATTGATATGCATTGCACAGCACTGCCACAAGCACAACTGTATGTATATGGAAACACTCCTTGTAGACTCTATACAAACCCTACTTGGAGTTTGTTGAATCCTGAGGATAATCTCTCTCCATACAGTTGATATATACTCTGAAATTCCTTCCTTTAGGTTCCTACTAGATTTCCCTATATAAAAACTTTCACAGATCTCACAGACAGCTAGATAAATTATATTCTTAGTATTACATGTAGCAGAGCAAGTAAATTCATAAATTCTTTCACTGTTGGGATGTTGGAAAACAACAGGGGGATTCAATAAAGCCTACACAATAATTTGAAGACGCAAATGAGGTCAAAACACAATAGAATTGTTGAATCCCAAAACTTTTAACTGTGTAGGGATGTTCACTTTATATAGGCACTTCCACAGTGTTCATGTTGAATGCGTGGCAACAGTGAATGATGACATTGGGTGGTGTCAGGTTGCACTTACAGAGGTGTACATGTAGGTCTATGAAGTGTAAAAGTGCACGTAAGCAGTGTACAATTCACAGGTTCTGTGTTATCCTCTTTATTGTTTGTTAAACTGCATTTTATCTATCCGTATTAAAATGTATTTTTTAATTTTCATCCTTGTTTCACGATGCAGTGCTTAGTGCTACCACAGCAAACAGAGGAATGAATGGCAGGTTTCTCTGTATTTTTCTCATAAGTATTCTCGTGGCAACATGTGTATGTGTAGGGCTAGAATATAGAAGGCCCTGGGTTCTACTACAGGGTCTCTAAACTTTCTTCTACTTTTTGAGCTGCATTTTTGCATGATATCACAGACATGGACAAAAGTAATAAGTTCCCTTGTGTTCACTTTATTTCAACATCGGTGCTTGGAGTGTTGGTGTGCATCATGCACTAATGGGCATTAACAGAGTTTATATATTCAGTAAAAGTAGCAGATGTTTTTCATAGCTGCTAATTACATCATAAGCAGGTGATTTCAGTATGGTAGAGCTATTCAACAAGTTATAAAGCATCCATGTATACCATGGGAGTAGACACAAGTAAATCTTAGACCTGAAATACAATTCTCTCAACTGCTGTATTTGCAAGATAAGTCCTGAAACTAGAATGTACTAATATTATCAATCTATTATCTATTATTATCTATTGATATTAGTTATGTATCTTACCTTGATGCAGTAATGAAGTAAATAGTGGTAGATTTGTAGAGAAAAGTGACATCAGACACCTATTTTACTTATATGTGTTCGTTAATAAGGTTTTCTTTCTTATTCCTCTTGTTTTTCATCACCCTTTTTGCATGATGAGCTGCATAGCACAAAAAGCATAAGTAATTAATGACTGTGTTCATCTAGTTTGCCAGAAGCACAGCAGACCACCTATGAAGTAGACGGACAAAAATAGTAACTGGATACATTCAATTAATGCCCTTGGCCATTGTGAAAACCCAGCCTGAAGTACAGATGGTACTGGGTTCTAGTACGGTGTGCACAGCCTTTGTTTTACTGCTGTGACATTGCAGTTTACGGCGATGAAGTGAACATGTTACAAGTGAACTCAGATGATGACCAAAGAATATGTAAAAAAGATAATTTTACTATATATAATTTCACAGATATGGTTATTAATGATGTCTATTTTAAACTGTTCACTAACGGGTTTCATTTTGTACCCATCCAGACCCGGGTCTATGGTGAATACATTAATAGATCTGAAAATGTTTATTAGACAATTAAACTTATAAATTTTCTTCAAGGGACAGGAACTGAACAGAGAAGAACTGAGAAGAAAAAGCTTGTTTAACCCACCAGTTAATCAGACATTAAACATTTTTGAGGAGCTGGTGGAAAATGAAGTTAGGAATCTTGACATTAAAGGCAGGGTTAGTTCAAACCTTTCAGAAGAAGAAACATCTTTACTTGAACAGTTGAGAAAAGAAAAATGGAGAGTAATGAAGTCTGACAAGGGTGGGTGGTGTTAATGTATAATGATGATTATGACACATATATATTTAACATCCTGCAAGACCCAGAACACTACACGACAGTTTCTCATAATGAGATCAATACTGCTTATGCTAAAATTAATTTTTACTTGCTGGATCATTTATTGCAGGGGAGTTTTAATGAAAAGCCATACATTATTTACATGTAGAGAAACCTAAGATTCCCTGCATATTTGGTATCCCTAAAACCCACAAAGGGATCAACAATATAAAATTCAGACCTATTGTGGCTGGTGCAGGGAGCATTACTGAACATCTAGCTATTTTTATAGATTCTCAGTTAAAAAAGTTCTTGAACTCTGTGATACACATAACGAAGGACTCTTGGAACTTTTTGAGAAGAATGTCTAAAGATAAATATGGTCCTGAGGTTTGGTTAGTGACTATCTATGTGGTTGAGTTGTTTCCAAGCATACCACACAAACAGGGTTTAGAATGGTTTGGTGAAATTTTGTTAACAGAATCAGGGTTGGACGGGAACACCCTAAACTTGATTTTGGATTTTATGGACACCATTCTTAGAAATAACTTTATTCACTTTAATGGTGAGTTTTATCAACAAAGGAAAGGTGTGATGGGGGCCGCTTGTGCCCCCCTATACGCTAACTGTGTTTTGTACTACTGGGAACAAAAATTTGTTCTTAACACAGATTGGCAGGGTTACATCACATTCTACACCCATTACGTGGACGGTATTTGTTTACTGTGGGATGGGCCTAGAGAGAAATTTGATGATTTTATGGTGCATCTTAACCAAACTACTGATTTCATGGCCCCTGGCCTTTACATATGATTTTTCCATCAATTCTTTGGACATTACACTTTATAAGGATGTGATTAACCACTGCTTTCAGTCCAAATTATACAGGAAGGTTTTGTTTTCTAACTCATACTTACATTTTGAGAGTGGACACCCTTATTATCAAAAAAAGGGATAGTGAAGGGGCAGGTGATTAGGGCCTCTAGAATGAGCAGTGTGACTGCCGAATTTTTAGAAGAGGTTAGGACCCTGACCTCACTTTTTTTAGAGAGAGGTTATCCCAAACAATTGGTGGACAACATGGCCAATGAGGTTATTATGAACAGGGAAAGGAAGTTTTTTCCCTTGTTAGGTAAGGGTCCACCTGAAGTGGAGGTATCTGAGGAAGGTGATCTTAAACACAGAGGGGCCTTCATTCATACCTTTTCTACTACATCCACCCAAGTGGAAGACATTATTAAAAAATACTGGCATATTTTAAAGTTCAGTGATGACACTAGAACATTTCTTCTGAACCATCCTACTTTTGTTAGAAGGAGGGACACCAACCTTAAAGAACTCTTTGAAAGGAAACGGGTTGTTAGACAGGTTACTGATGAAGTAAGATGGGGGACTCACAAATGTGGAACCTGCCAACAATGTGGATACATTTTGGACAAGGGTGAATTATATATTCCATCTAGGGGGTTTAGGTTGAAAGCATCAAAATACAATTGTAGTACGAAAGGGGTAGTGTATATTGGGATTTGTGAAAATTGCCAGAGTTTTTATATTAGTAAGACCAAGAGGCCACTAAGGAGAAGGATTTATGAGCATTTATACGAGGTTTCTAGAGGAAATAAATCAAATGCTTTTTATAGACGCTCTAACATGTAAGGACATGAGAATAACATTTTTTGTGCCAGAGTAGGTGTTAGTCAATCCCCGTGGAGGGAGCTGGGAGCCAAGGGTGGAATACAGAGAACTGTTTTGGCAGTTGAAGTTAGATGCAGGTAGACCCCATGGTCTCAATGACCATATTAGTATTAACAGTGTTTTAAAACTTAGGGCTGCTAAATTGTAAAAATTATATTCTTATTTTTATTTATTTACTAAATATTTTGATGTTATTAGTATTGTATTTATTGTTCTGAATGATTGATGCATTTTATATATGTATTTTTCCTGCAAATACAAAGGACCAGACCAAGAACAAGTTGAACGGCTGAAAAGCTGACACCAACAAAATCAACTAACTTCACAAGTTAATATTTAATGTAAAAACAAACCACAGGAAAAGTATCACAAGCGCTTTCGCTAGGATGTTCCTAGCTTTTTCAAGTTCATACACATTCTCAAACCATCAGCTTAAATAGCTGCTTGTGATAGAATAAAACAGTCATAAAACAATTAAACAATTAGAACCTAAATTAGGAACCTATTAAACCTTTTCATTTAGTTAAAGGCTCTGTTAACAATGAAAAAAAATTTTTCTTTTAAAACCCAAGTATAAGACACCAATCATTGTGTGTCATTAAAACACTACTAAACAACAGTGTGTTACATATTGCACAATAGAAAAAATAAAAAAGGTACATACTAAAATGTATATTTACATCTACATAATATTTAAACATTGCACTGGGTGCAAAGCCAAATGCCTTGCTAAACATCGCATAATCAAACCTTAAATAGATGAATGAATGAATAGAGAGCTTGTGAATACAAGACATGAGCAGGGGAACAAGCGTTCAAAAGCATTCAAAAGCAAGTGACCCATAAAACCATACTTGACCTTCTCCAAAAAGAGGGGGCCATATGTAAAGTGCACAAATAGCCCTTATGGTGTACTTTACTTATAGTCTAGCCCTCCTAAGTTTTAAAATAGGTTTTATGCATTTTTCCTATTTTTATTTAATAGGATATTTACTGTTATAGTAGAGTGTTGACATTGATTTTATGAACTGGATTTTAAGGTTAAAACCAAATACACCTCTAGTTTAGAGTGGATGTAACATGCATTTTCTGAATATTAGAGTTGCAGTTCATCTTCATTCTGCTTTTAATTAGGTTATTCCATGGTAATTAACTGATGGTATGCACACTTAATTGATTTATGGATGTGATTGGTTGTGCTGCATTATTTAAATGTACTGGATGGGGATGCTTCTTTCTTCTGAAGAAGCCTAGTATTTTACTGGGTGAAAGTGCGCTAAACTGATTTTTTTGTGAATTTCTGCTATTATTGTGTTGGTGAACATTAAAGGCTATTTTTTCCTTGGATCTGCTGTCCTGATTGTCTTGGGGAGACGTAGTTACTGGTCGAGTGATTGTTCATTTTTTACTTACAGCGATGAAGTGCAACATAGACAACTGTTTCCTCACCATTCTTGTGGCAACAGGTGTAAGTGTAGGACTGGCATATACATGTTCCTGGGTTTGAATACACTATATGCCATATAGTGTCATTTTTACTGATGTTAGCAATGTGGCTCGCATTTGCTCATTGCTTACCAACATGCAAACAGGCATAACTTGCATGCATGTACACTTTGTTAACCATTGTGCAAATCTGATGCTCATTGTGCAATGGAACTGTATATATGATGCTTTCTTATTGGTGTTTATTGTCCATTTCCTTTGTATAACATAAAACTATATGTGGAAACATTACAAATTTACAACATATTCTAAGTATACATCATATAGTCACAATACGTACTTGTGTTGTTCTCCCCCACACACAACCAGTACAACCCAGGGCGCTCAGTATTTTATACTCACATATAGGTTCATAGGTTAGTACTAGGCTAACTGCCCCTGTGGGCCATTTTAAGCCTAGGCAATTACCCCATTTGAGAATCAAACTCTGCACCATGTGTCTGTAAGGTAAACACCTTAACCATTATGCCAACATCCCACCCTAATATTAGGCTAACTGCCCTTGTGGGCCTTTTTATGAGTATCCAATTACCCCATGTGAGAATCATACCCTGCACCTTGTGTGTCTGTAAGGTAAATACCTTAACCATTATGCCAACCTCCTACCCTTAGCTTATAATATGCATTTCCAGTACCCTGTTGTTGCTGTATGAATGAGTAATTCAGATCATTTTAGTTGTACTGTATTGCTGAGCATAATACAGTATCAACATTAAATTGTATCACCATCTCAGAAGATTAATTCTGTATAACTGGGAACTTGTGTATTAAAACAAATAGTTTTGGCAGGGAGTAGGCTATTAAAGTGGAAGATATGTACCCTCATACCTCTTTTTACTGTATTATTTTACTTAGAAATTATGCATCCTCAGTGAAAATGACTGCTTAAGATTTACTGTAAAAAAACAAATATTCCTCTTTCTCCTATTTTGCTTGACTTCAGCATTAGAATATATTAGTAGTGGGGTTGTGGGAGTTCCCATTAAAATAGTGCAGCATATACTATGTTCTGAATTACAACATTTCCTTTTACACTTGTACCTTTAAAGTTTACTTCTTAAATTAACTTGGATGTATTGAATAGATTTAAGAAATAGTTAATGGGGGAGGTAGGTTGTGCAATATATACCCCCATATATGTGCTGGAGTTAGAGTATGGGTGAAAGCATATACCAACCACACTACAAAGTGTAATATATATAATAGTGTGTGCTCCTCATGGACAGGGTCAGTTAGTGGTGCTGACAACCTTGCTCTGCTATAGTCAAACATCCAACTATGCTCAATAAGGGTACCTGTGTTTTTACTCAGTTAGGCTTCTACACCTAGGGCACACTCTACAGTTAAGCTACTGGCCTCATATGAACCTATGAATTTATGTGCCTATGCAGGCCTCCCAACCTGTTGTCCCCCACATGGCCTGCTGATGTAATCTACCATAAGTTAACCTGCAGCCATGTAAAAGTCATACTTGCACAGTGGCACTTGCATAAAGTACTGTGTTCTGTAGTCTGTGCACTTAGATAGGTAGAGGGTCTGTTCTCAATACAGTCAACAGTGTACATGTGTGCGTTTGTCCAGCCAGAAGAGTAAGTGTGTATCCTTCAGTTAATGCTCCAATCCTATAAATTGACAGTATTTTGATACTTGCACCTGCCTACACATCCATTTCAGGCAGACCTCCAACCTTCTTCTATCCAGCGTGCACTGCTAATGGCATCCACTATAAGTTGACCTGCAGAGCTGTAAAAGTCAGACTTGTACTGTGGCTCTTGTGTAGATTACTGTGTTCTGTAGTCTGTGTACTTAGATAGGTAGGGGTTCTGTTCCCACTGCAGTCAACTGGTATGTGTGTGTGTGTTTTTACTTTGCAGAATAGACATGCTATGCCACAGTTACCTCTCCACTGGCATTTCTGGCCATTATTTTGATACCTGCACCTGCCTACACATCCATTTCAGGCAGGTCTCCCACCTTCTTCTTTCCAATGTGCACTGCTGATGTCATCCAGTATAAGTTGATGTGCAGACATGTAAAAGTCAGACTTGTACCCTGGCTCTTCCATAGAATACTGTGTTCTACAGTCTATGTATTTACTTAGGTAGGGGTTCTGTTTTCACTGCAATCAAGTGTGTGTGTGTGTGTGTGTGTGTGTGTGTGTGTGTGTGTGTGTGTGTGTGTGTGTGTGTGTGTGTGTGTGTGTGTCTGTCTGTCTGTCTCTACTCAGCAGAGTACATGTACTATGTTACAATTACCTCTCCAAAGGGATAGCTGACCAGGATTTTAAAAATGGCACCTGCCTACACATCCATTTCACGCAGACTTCCCAACTTCGTCTCTCCACCATGCACTGCTGATGTCATCCACTATAAGTTGACCTGCAGACATGCAAAAGTCAAACTTGTACCATGGTACTTGTGTATAATGCTCTGTTCCATGGCCTGTGTACTTAGGTAGGGGTTCTACTCTCACTGCAGTCAACTGCACGTGTGTGTGTGTCTGTACTCAGCAGATTAGACATGCTGTCTTACAGTTACTTCGCCAATTGCAAGGTTTACTAGATTTCTGATACTTGCACAAGCCTACACATCCATTTCATGCAGCTCTCCCAACCTCTTGTCTCCCACATGGCCTGCTGATGTCATCCACTATAAGCTGACCTGCAGGCATGCAAACCTCAGACTTGTGCCATGGGGCTTGCATATAGTACTGTGTTCTGCAGTCTATGTACTTAGATAGGTAGGGCTTCCATTTTCACTGCAGTCAACTGTGTGAGTGTGCGCTGTTACTTGACATTACAGAAAGCCTTTTACACCAGTATGTGGGACACTGTTATCACTATATGCTCAACAGACAATGCTGATGTTCCACAATATGTTCAACAGACAATGCTAATATAATCAGCTATATCAGATTATTGCATATACAACCATCTCAAAAGAGCAGGATCAGACACTGGCCTGAAGCCCAGGCAGACATCACCTTAGGTTCATAGGCTCATAGGAGGTTTCTAGGCTATTGGCCCTAGGGGATTTATATGCCTAGCCATGTTATACCATTGTTACATTATTGACCAACTTGTATGGTCCATATCTGAGTGCAAGTGTATGGCCAGCACCAACTGCCCTTATCCAAGAGGGACATGGGTAACACACCCAGGGTAAATTTATGGCCTTCCATCCATCTGGCTAATTTATGCTTAAATAGGGTCATTGAGGAGCTCTGTTTTATATGAATTGGGATTTTTTTTCCAGAGAAGTGTCAATCTCTGGAAGACATATCTGTCTCTCCAGGACATTCTGTTAATGTCGCACACCAGGTTAAGATCCCTAGAGTGAGTGAATCTTGATCCATTTGACTTGCGGATGTTCAGCATTTCCATTAGGCCAAGGTCTGAGACTGTTCTGTAGGCCAGGTACAAGTAACCGCTCAGCAGCCTATAAGATATAGAGTACAGTGATAGGGCCTTCAGTCTGTTCATGCAGGTCATGTGTTTCAGGCCCTGAATTGTCTTGGTAAGAAACCTCTACAGTCTCTCCAGCTGCTGTGGGTTTCTAGTGAGGTACATACACAAGGAAGAATTGTACTCTATTAGTGGTCTGATGAGGGATGAGTACAGAGGAGTTATAACATCCGTAGCTCTGAATGCAATGCCCTTACTTATGAGATGTAAAACGTAGGTCTTCCTTACCACATGGTGGTTGCAGTTAAGAGTTTCAGCTAAGGGGGTACTATTAATATTGTAGTGTGCAGGACTTCCTCTTGGCTAAAAGGGATGCTAACATATTATTTAGCTTTTATTTTTGAGGCCATGGCTTTGGTACCACTCTTTTGTTTGTGTAAGGCCCTTTTGTTGTATATCAACATTTCTGGGGGACTTAATGATTGTACCCATTTTGCAGTCATTGGCAAACATGGTAAGCCACAGGCCATCTATTTTCTCCTGTACATCTGAGAAATGCATTCCAAACAGTAGGGGGGCTAGCACAAATCCTTGTGGTACACCAGTGGTGACTGGTCTGCTGCTAGAGGTGGAATTCCCAACTTTGATTGTATGTGTTCTGTCAGTGATCCAGTTGGATCTATTGACATATGGGTTAAGTCCCAACTGTGTGAGTTTATCAATAATGCCCGAGTGGAACTGTATCCAAAGCCTTGGCTAAATCAAGATAGCCTGTATGTAGTGTTTTGCCTTCATCCAGAACTTTGGTGACATTCTCAAAGTCATCCACCAAGTTTTAATAAGCATGATCTACCCCTAACAAAGCCAAATTGTGTCATGACAACAGTTTGAAGATCACCAATGTCTTTGCTGATAAGGTCAATAATTATTCTCCCCATGGTCTGGCAGATACGGCTGGTTAAGCTTAGGGGTTTATAGTTCCCATGGTCATTGTTGGACCCCTTTTGTGCAAGGGTATTACTGTTGCTGTGTTCCACTTTGCTAGAACAAAGCCAGTACTTACACTGTGGTTGAAGACAGTGCCAACTGGTTCCACTAGGTCCTGTTTCAGACCATTTAGTAGGTAGTCTGGGATGTTATCTGGTCCCATAAAGGATGCATTTTTGGCCATGTAGACTGTGGTTATAAACTGCTATTTAGAGATACTAGGTAGAGGACTGGTGAACAGTATGCTTTGGGGTATGTCTGGTGAAGACGAGGGGGGAGGGGATTTGCCCCAAACTGCCTGGCAGCAGGTTGTCAAAGTCATCAGAGTCAGTATGAATGGTACTTTCCACTACTAGTTCAACGCAAAGGTGGCCCTTCACTTTTAGATTTCTAATGTAGCTAAAGAATGCCTCCTGATTATCTTTAGCTAGGGATGCTAGTTTAGGTTCATACATGGCTTTAGAGGACTTTACAAGTCTTACTTGTTCAGACTTTGGAGGGTGTCCTTCCTCTTCTGAGTCTGTTCCCTCTTGGTCTTACACATTACTTTATTCCAGTTGTTTTATAACATATGTAACTTTGATGCCCACCAGGATGGCTTCATTTCTCTGAGGAACTTGTTTTGACCCATTCACATTCGGTTGACTCTATACATTTGTATAGGTGTTTATACAGGCCATTTGTGTACACCTCTGTATAGCAGTCATTGTTGACAGTGGTAGCAGGGGGTTTGCAACTATTTTTGGCATCATTTAGGAGGCTATAATTTGCTTTGGATAACTGTTTCAACTTTTCTGCTTTTGAGGGGGTGTCAGGTATGATCATGAATTTGAAAAAGACTAATTCTGATCCGACCTGAACAGGGGGACAACACACAGGGATTAGTGCAGAGACCCCTATGTTGGTCAGTACTAGGTCTATGACAGACTATCTGTTACACAGCATGTGTATTAGCAAAGTCCAGGAACCTTAGGGTGAGCGTATTTGTGCACAAATATGACTCCAAATTGATGGAAGGATAGTTGAAATCACACATGACCAAGGTGTTTGGCTGTATAGTGAGTGACCCAAGTACATCTAAGTAGGCAGAGTGGTTCATCATGGATGGGGACCTGCAGTAAACAGTGATATGGACTGGGGTTTTACACACAGTTAATTGGACTTGGGAGTAGTGCTATGGGGTCATACTCTTTGACCATCTTGTGGTGTATTTGTTTTTAATGAAGATGTATACACCTCCTCTTTTGTTTTTTTCATGCTTGTTTTGATGTATAAACATGCGGAAGGCATTGTAGCCTTGCATGGCAAGGGAAATCTCTGCAGCTTTGAACCACGTCTGTGTGACTGCAGAGACATAGGCATCTTACAAGGTAATGAATTCTTCCAGTAAGTGCAGTTTCTGATTTGCATTCCTTGCATTAAGCACTATAACCTTCAGTTTGTCTCTAGTGGATTCTTTTATGTTGGGAATTTGCTTGTTTTGACATTGCATAAAAAGGTCTGTATGGGAAAGGCAAGCACCTTCATATAGTACAGTGAGATATGTCTCCAGTCATTCACTGCAACATGGACTATGAAAGAGTCATAATGGTACTCCTTGTGGAGAGACTTGAGCACGTGTGTGATCTGATGGACCCAGGCATCTGACAGGCAGCTGATTGTGGTCTTCTCTTTGCCCAGCCTGGTGAGGGGGGACATCTGTGTGTCTCACTATGGAGTTGCTTATGAGCAAGACATTTGGTTTTGAGGTGTTTTGCCTGAGGGGCGTATTGGCAGAGACAATGGCGTGTTTATTATTAGGTGTAGCAGATTCTGTTGGGTCTGCAGTGTGAACAGTAGTTTTGTGCTTGGGATGTCTCTGATATTTAGTTAGGTTTCTAGCAAGTACCTCTCTGTATGTGGGTTTATGTATTGTGAGCTTGTTATGTACAAGAGATGGTGTGTGTGTGCTGACAACCTGTTTGATATCTGGTTTGTTGTTACGTGAGAGAATTGATTCCAAATTCATAGTATAGATACAGCTCTCACATGTTGTATTACTTTGCCTTGGCAGTAACTGGTTGTCAGTACACATGAGGCAATTGCTATATTGCCTCAGGATGCCCATGTAAATCAGGCTACCTGGAGAAATGGTGGAAACTGTCTGTTAATTATGGAAGGTATATACTGTAGTAACTAGTGAGGAGTGGGTCAGATGGACCAGGTTTTAATGTAAGACTAACAAAATGTGTCTATTCTATAGAGGGCTAGGGATATAAAAATGTGTCAGTGTCACAATGCACAATTGAGTTGCTTGCAGGACAGCAGTGCGAACTCTGAGCAGCCAGCAAAACACAGCACTGGAATAAAAGTGAAGTTAAATGATTTTTAAAAAGTAAACAAAGGGAAAGGCCAAGAGTGAGGCTTATTCCAGCAATCCCCAACTCGGATGGGTTCTTGGATGCACAGTTCTGCCACAAGGGTGCAAGGGGTGGGCCTTCTTAATGTAAGACAGCTAGTTGTAGTGCTAAATTATGCCAATCAGTCTAGATTCAGCAAGCCTGACTTAAGCTTATGCTATAAAATGCAGAACTACTGGAAATTCAAAGTGCAGAAAATTTCAATCACAGCAGAAGAAAAAAACAGTTTAAATAAAGCAGCAATTCAGTGGAATACTCCATCAAGAGTGTAGACAACAAACCTTCCTAGTGAGATATAAGTTGTCTGGAACCCAAGTGCTTAATCCAGAGCTAAGAAAAATTCAGAATAACTGACACAATAAGCCTTCAACCAGCAATGCCCAACTTAGAAGGGTGTAGGATATCTGCTTCTGCCACAATAGCCTATACCACAAACCTTACTAATGTAAAATAATTGGTTTGGAAGCCAAGTTCTTGAACCACACTTAGCACAATAGCCGCAATAAGCATTTAACCAGCAAGTCCCAGCTCAGAATGACAGAGTCTACAGTCTCCTCCCACAGGAGTGTAGACTACAAACCATCTTAATGTAAGACATCTGGCCTGAAGCCCAGGTGCTTAAACCAAAAGTAATAGGCTTAGAGGGGTGGCACAGTGGTGTAGTGGTTAGCATCATTGCCTTACAGCAAGAGGTTCTCCAGTTTGATTCTCAGCTGGGGTGCCTTCTGTGCCAAGTCTGCATGTCCTACCTGCATTTGTGTGGATTTCCACTGGGTGCTCCGGTTTTCCTCCCACATTCCAAAGACATGCAGTAGGTGGATTGGACACTGTAAATTGGCCCTAGGTGTGAGGTTGTGCATGTGAATGTGTGTGTTGCACCCCCTGAGGAGGGTTTGAACTAGGGCTAGCGACATGAGCCCATAAAACCTATAACTGTTACAGAAACAAAGAGCACTGAAAGGAGTTCATTGCCCAATATACCACATGGTGCGTAAATGGGAGAGAGAGAATAGGCTTAGAATAACAGTTACAATTTAATGCAATACCAGACAGATGACAGTGACATGTCTTTTAATCTATCCACATACATCATGTTATGGTTAGTAGGCCCTGTGTTATCTTGATGAGAAAGCCCTGTGGTCTGTCCAGCTGCTGCATGTGTCTGGTGCAGTGCATGCAAAACAGAGCATTATACTGTATTACTGTTCTGATGAATTTGACTAAAGTGCTGTCATACAGTCCTGAGATCTAAATGTTGTGGTTTGTGTTATGATGTGCACTATATGTATTTACCGTAAAACATTAGAAAAAGGTTATAAAGTAATGAGACACATTGTAGTTCCTGACTTCACAACCCTTACAAGAGAATACATTAGAAAGTACTGATATGATGATGCTATCCACTGTGTAATCTGGCAAGGCAAATATAACTGATGGGAACAATTATCAGTTCAACAGCACAAATGCAGATGTACTAGGCACTAATATAGCTATGCACTATTTGCATCAGAGACAAAACTTTTGTATCCCTGAATCCAAAAGAGGGAAAACAGGGATATGACACAGTTATCATCACTTGCACAGGGTACTGGAGGGGGACAGGAGGTCTAGGTTAACACAAAAGGTCAGTGAGTGTGTGTGTGGGGGAAAAAAGGGAATCAGGCAGGATGTGTGTGTGTGTGTGTGTGTGTGTGTGTGTGTGTGTGTGTGTGTGTGTGTGTGTGTGTGTGTGTGTGTGTGTGTGTGTGTGTGTGTGTGTCTGTAGGGGTCCACCATGTGAAAGTGGTGTATGAGAGTCTGCATGAATACAGCCAAGCTCAGTACAGGTGGGGATGGATGAGAGATCCCTTATCTTGTGTGATGAGATCCAACCTGTGTGGTAACTTGTAATGACTGCCCCTGGCTAGATGCAGAAGTAGAAAGAACCACTGCTTTCTGTGGCCAAAAGAGAGTCACCAACAAGATATTGGGGAACATCCTGCTGAATTTTGAACAGGACTTTCAGAATGAGAGGGAGGGGAGGGAATGCATAAATAAACATCCCCTTCCAAGAGAATGAGAGGGTGTCCACCTTCCACACCAGAAGACCTGGGATTCTGGCACAAAATAGAGGAAGTTGTCTATTCAGAGGGGAAGCAAAAATATCCACTTGAGGAGTACCCCATTGGGGAATAATGTCCAGAAACACATCCCTGTGCAGCATCCATTTGTGGAACTAAGTTTAGGACCTGCTCAGATTGTCTGCCATAATGTTTTGACTGGAAGGGATATAAACTGCTTGAAGAGTCACTTGATACTTGACAGCAAGATCCCATACCAGAAGTGCCAACCAACAAAGAATGTAAGATCTCGTTCCTCCCTGTTTGTTGATCTACCACATCACTGTGGTATTGTCTGAAGACCTTGAAAGGTCCTGGAGAGAAAAGAGGATGAAAATCCTGAAGAACCAGCAGAAGAGCTCACATTTCCTTGACACTGATATGCTCCCTCCACTGGTGAGGCAATCACACCCCCTGCACTTTCAGGGAGCCAAAATTTGACCCCGCAACCCATGTCTGAAGCATCTGTGAACAATTCCTGAGAGGGAAGGGGGGGGCAAAAAGGGATCACTGGGTTCAGGGACATTGACGAATCCACCAGTGAAGTTTCTGTCTGAGACAAGGAAAAAGAAGAATTACAAAGACTAGAGGATGTGCATACTGACTTCAGAAACCATTGAAACTTTCTCATGTGAACTGTGGACAAAGGGAGCATCAGAATGGTGGATGCCATGAAACCTAGATCTCTTAGAAATTACCTGACAGTAAGGGAAGCAGGAGGAAGAAGAGTGTGAAAGAAAGAAATGACAGTTAAGGCCTTCAGAGTGGGCAGGGATGCTATCATAGGCACCAACTGAATCCTACAATCAAAAAAAAAAAACAGGATCCTGTGAAGCACTCAGAAAAGACTTTGTGAAATTTTTTGTGAGCCCTAGGCTCTGAAGATGGGAAATGGCAAAATTAAGATTTTGCAAGAGAGTCTCTGGAGAGGACACCTGAATCAACAGATTATCTAAGTAAGGAAAAACTTGGATCCCTTGAAGTCTGCAAAAAGCAATCACAGGAGCAAGGCATTTGGTGAACATCCTTGGGGCAGTAGAAAGGCCAAAGGGCAAAGCAGAAAACTGTGGAGATAACAGTGGACATTAGGAGTGGTACTACAATATTATTCCTCCTCTTTATATTTAATACTGCTATGTCAGTTGTGGAATCCTTCACCTTTTTGGGGTCTATAATCTCCAGGGACTTGAAGTGAGAGACCAATGTAGGGTCGATCATAAAAAAGGTGTAACAGTGAATGTACATTCTGTGACAGCTGAGGAAGTTCAACCTCCCACAAGAACTGTTGATTTAGTTCTATACAGCAGTCATTGAGTCTGTTCTCAGCTCATCCACAACAGTGTGGTTTTGATCTCTGTCTAATCATGACAAAAACAGGTTACACTGAATAGTCAGATATGCCAAAAATATAATTGGTGCTAGTTTGCCCTCCTTACAGGACCTGTACTACTCCAGAGTCATGAAAATGGCAGGGAAAATCATCACCGACCCTTAACATCCAGGCCAACATCATTTTGAACTATTACCATCAGCCAGGCATTATAGATTAATATGCACCAAAGCAAGCAGATATAAGAACAGTTTTTTTTTTCCCACAGGCCATCAAGTTCATAAACCGTTAACTCAGCTGATTAGGCTGGGATATTCTTTTTCCCAAGCCTCCGAGGATCCTGCAGTATTGTTTACATATTGTTAATACTTGTTTTTTTCAGAGTTTATTTCAGTATTTCTTGCACTGAGTTGCACTTTGCACCTTGTATGTATATGTATATGTATATTTACGTTTTTGTCTTGTTCTTAATAGTTGCATGCATGTCGTTTGTCTTGTTCTTAATAGTTGTATTATGTCATTTATGTAATCCATACTTTGAGACACTGAAACCGGGGTCAAATTCCTTGTATGCGTGAATCCTTGGACAATAAATGTGATTCTGATTCTGATTCAGAGAACTGAAAATGCCAGGAAGAAAAAGAGAAGCGTAAAAACTTCCTAAAAAAAAGAGGATGAATTGGAATATGGAGATAAGTATCCTTGAGATCCAGAGACACCATATAGGCCTGAGGGAGAAGTAGAGGAAACAGAATCTGAAGAGACAACATCTGAAAGGAAAGTACTTTTAAAAGTGTTTAGATGAGAGAGGTCTAAAATAGGTTTCCAAGCACAGTTTTTCTTGGCACTAAAAACAGCCTGAAGTAGAACCCTTTCTGCCTTTGGGACACAGGCACCTCTTGAATAGTATCCTGGGACAAGAGAGTTTGAAGAACTTCTGGGAAAAAGGGAAGCTCTTCCTGAGGAGGTTGAGGAATATGCATAAAAGAAGGGAGAGATTTTCACACCATGAAGTTCCCCTAATGAATGATCAACAGAACCCTAGAATCTCGAGTGATCTGAAGCCAAGCAGGAAGAGAATAAAAAAGGCAAAGAGAAAGGGGAATATGGCTGGGAGGAGATGGATAGTCATACAGCACTTGGTTTATCTAGAAAGGAAGGCTTCAGAAACCCTGAAAACTGAGTAGCCTTAGCAGGAGGGAGCCATTTGCCACTCTTCTTGCCTTTAGTAGAAGGGCAGGATTGCCTACAAACAAAGGCAGGCATAACGGAGAGTTACTCTTAAATTTAGGCATAGGAGGAACAAAAACATGTTTAAGCTCTTGTAAAGTCTTACCCTTATCCTGAAGGCACTTACCAGCAGCAGCTTCCCCAAACAAAAGTTTAGAATCCAGGAGAGCATCCATCAACTTAGCTTTAATATCATCAGGTAGAGGCTGGAGCCTAAGCTAAGAATATCTCCTCATGTCTGAACCAAAATCAGCAGCCCTAGAAGAGGCATCCACTGCATCATAACTACATTTAATAGAATTACAAATGACTTGAGAGGAAGTCCCTAGCAAGGAAAGAACAGAAGTTTTACCCTCAGACTCAAGAAAATCAGAAATAAGTTGACAGGCATGAGAGAGAAGAGCCAACACATACCTAGATATATGGGTCTAATAATTAATAGCCCTAAAACCTAGGGTAGCAGAAGTGTAAATCTTCTTACCCAGCCAGTCCATACGTATGCTGTCTTTGTCAGAAGGCAATCATTTGGGTGAAGGAAGCAACTGATATGGCTTATCAGAGGCTACAGAGACCACAGAAGGGTCAGCAGCAGGACATTTATACAAAAACAAACAATCCCCAAGCACCCTATAAAACCAATCAGGCTTCTTGGGAGCAGGGGGTAAAGAATCAGGAACATGAGAGGCATTGGAAAAAACATTTAGCAAAGCAGCCAAAACAAGAGGAATAGCTGCAGGTTTAGGAGACTCCAACTGTGGAAACTCATAGTACCACCTATGGATATCAGAGACCTGAGCAAAATCCCACTTGAAACAATCAATCATCCTAGAGAGTGCATCCCCAAAGGAAATTTCCTGAAAAGGAGCATCAGGATTAATAGATTGCTCCTCCTCTGACCTATAATCCAAAAGAGAAGGAATTTGAGTACAATAATTCAGGGATTTGTCATAAGAATCTGACTTGGTCTCAGAAGAATTCTGTTCTCTAAGCCTTTTAAGGGAAGTAGAGGACCAAGGAGCAGCAGAAACTGGAACCCCTTGAGGAGGCTTTAAAGACATTAAAGCAGAAATAGCCCCTGAGTGAAAGCCTGCCATTCACTTTGAGGATCTCTAGCAGCAGAAGTTTTTGTTTCTTTTTTTTTTTTAAGGGAACATCTCCTACAAAAAACTTAGAAGAGTCAGACCCAGGACCGCAGTTGAGAACCGTAGTAGGAACTTCTCAAACTAAAATCTGAGGAACTTTTCTAATCCCCTTAGAAAAAAATCAACCATGGTTCCACCTGAATGTCCAAGATGGACACTTGCAAAGCCTCATCAGACATGCTACCAGTTGGAACTTAACCAGCCTCCAGCATGGTCGTGGTAGAGGCATCCAACAACACAGCCAGGTTTGTAGCAACTTCAGGAGAAACACCTGGCAGAGGCTGGACATCAGAAGATTCCAGTCGCACCTTTTTCGCCTTCTTCCCTGACAACTGACACTTGGGGCAGGTGATTCCATCCACTGCATCTTTAACAAGAAGCTTTAGACACTGGTTCTCAAGATACAAGGAAAGGGAAGAAAGTCTACTGCAAAGGGATTTTGGAATGAGTGCCTGGCGAACAGAACAAGACGTATGGTCATGAGACGCTTCTAGACAAAAAGACACTTATCGTGGCAGTCTTTATGGGGAATCTGTCTCCCACACTGGCATTTATCCCCCCTCCCTGTCTGACATCAACCCAAAAGAGCACAAAAAAAAAAAGAAAAAAAAAAAAACATCATTGGGGCAGCAAACAGACATAGTGAAACACTGGGGAACGAAAATGCATTAATCTGGCAAAAAGGATGCAGGTAAACAAACCAATGGTGAAAAGAATGCATTTAGACTGGCAGCAAAGTAATTCTGTTTATGGTAAGCCTGACCATCACCTTTATGCCCTACAGTACACATGCAGCTTTAAGTGACATTCAGGCGTACCTTTTAAATGTAACAGGAAGTCTTTGGTATACCGGCCGGACAACAGGCTTCCACAGCAGGGAATCCTGTAGGTTACAAATACTGCAGCAGTGAATGAAAGGACATTAAATACTACTCAACTGAATATATCAGGTTAATAGAGTAACAGTGGACATCCTGTTGGTACTTAAACACTGACTTAAGAATAGTATCTAAGATACAGTCTTGCTGTAATAATCTAATGGTCGATGGTTCAGACTGTCAACCATTTAGTCTCAATGTTTTGTGGTTTGACATTCTGAAACACTGATAATTTGATATAGACCTATATACATACATGGGTGCACAGTGGTGCAGCAGATAGCATTGTCACCTCACAGCATTAAGTTCTCCGGTTTGATTCTCAGCTGGGGTACCTAATGTGTGGAGTCTGCATATCCTTCCTAGGTTCACGTTGGTTTCCCTTGGCTGTTCTGGTTTCCACCCCTATTCCAAAGACCTGCAGTAGGTGGACTAGACACTTTAAATTTCTCATAGGTGTGAGTGCATGTACGAGTGTATGGTATGGAAGAATAGCTGTAGCAGGGTTAGCCACCCAGCATTGTGAACGTTGGCTCTAGATGATTGTCTTTGTTGAAGATAGACCCCAACTCCATGGTAAAAACGGGAAAGGGGATGTGGATGGATGTAAGTGTGTGTGTGTGTGTGTGAGTGTGTGTGTGTGTATATTTATATCTATGGATATATATATATATATATATATATATATATATATATATATATATATATATATATATATATATATATATATATGTATATATATATATACATATATATATATATATATATATATATATATATATATATATATATATATATATATATATATATATATATATATATACATCCTCAGGGTCTGTGCCTTTGTGGACACCAAGGACTCAACCAAGGGATCATTAACTGCTCCTACTATGCTACCTTTCCCCTAACACAAGAAAAGAACCACCCTACTCCCTTCTGTGGCTTCAAACAGGCAAGAAAGTATGTGCAATTGAGGCCGCTTTCTAAACTTATACACTGTTGTTTAATATTAGTAATTGACTAGTGCATGCTCCCTGCCAGGACAGCCAGCAGCCATATCCCTCTTACTACTAAATTCCCCAGCCTTGCTGTTACCCCTGCACCTATAACTTTGCCCCATCTAATTCAGGTATCTCACTTTTCCCTACGTTCACTTCGAAGGGCTCCCATCGTAGCGACCACTGTTGTAATTACATTAACTGGTCACTAGATGGCAGCTACCCCCCTTTATTAACACGATTGTATATCTCCTTCCCAAATAGATTTTATAGAGCACTTCTCAGCCAAACCCGGGTTCATATTTCTACTATATCCAAGTCCTAGTCTCCCTGAACTACTCTACTACTTCACCTAACCACTCTTTTCTAGTCCTATACTCCCTCACTTACCATCCTTTGGTGGTTACTTTCCACTCCACTGATTGTCTCCTTCTATTAACTTACCTCTTTGGCTCTATCCACTCCGTTGCACTACGGGCTCACACCGCTCCCCTACCTTACCCCCAAATGCCACGCACCCCAGCACCTCTACATTTATAATTCACTAGTCAATCCCTCTACTCTAACTATCCAATCCAGTCTATCCATCATTCCCCATACACTTACCTCTCCCACCATACACACTAGCAATGACCTACTACTCATACTCCAATCAACTAACTCTATCTACTAGCTAAACAATTCTTACTAAATCTACCTATACTCAAACTCATCATCTCATCTTCATATACTATAACTACTACAAACCCAAACCATGACACCCGGTCCCCTACCACTGCTCACTCAAATAACACTATTGATAACCATCACTGTCCTATTCTATCTCACCCAACCTACATTAGGAAACCACTCTCCCCCATTTCACATTACCACATCCTTTTCTATTATACACCCATATTCCCCTATCTTTATATCTCCCTCCCTCTACCCCCATCATAGTATTTTCCTATTCCCCTATTGATTCCTTTCTAACTATGGTAACACCAAACCCTACTTTACCATTTTAACATCCACAAAACACTCCAACACTGTACTACACCCCAAAGCTTCCAAACATCTCCTCAATCACGTTATCTCTATTCTTCTCTCTGGTGACATTCATCCAAACCCTAGTCCCCCTACCACACAAATTCCTAGAAAACAAAGCCATCCCTCCCATACCATAGGAAAATTCCTCCACTACTCAACACTAAACTCTCAAAGTCTTTACAATAAAATCACAAACCTTCATGCCTGGCTTCAATACAATAAACCAGACATTCTTTCCATCTCAGAAACCTGGCTCAAACCCCACATAAAAGACTCTGAAGTAATACCACCAAACTACCAAATCCTACATAATGACAGAGTAAAAAAGAAAGGAGGTGGGGTAGCACTCCTATACTCTGCATTCCTGTTAGTCACCCCTTATACCAAACCCTTCCCCACTTTTGGTAAGGCAGAAATTATATCAGCCCTACTTCATGTAAACAAGCAGAAACTCATATTCATTCTTTCCCTCTATATCCCCACTGGCGATAATGTCTCATGCCTTGAAAATATTCTGTCATGGGTCTGCTCCAACATTACTCATGAAACAATAATCCTAGTTGACTGTAACATAAACTGGGCCACAATGAAATCACCCAATAACTTACTTAATATCAACTTGTATAACTTTACACAACTAATTAATAACCATCACCAGACCCTCAAAGACCCCTTCTACCGGAAGTATAATAGACTGGATACTTGTGTCACATCTTCATTATATCTCAGATAGTGGCACTCTCCCAGACCCATTATCTGACCATTTCCCTACCTTCGCCCATTGCCTTTCTTCTTCAATACAACAAACCCACAATTACGTATCCTTTAGATGTCTAAAAAACATTAACCCTGAAACGTTCATAAACACACTTAAATACACTAACTGGACACCATTAAAAATCCTACCCCTAGACAATGCTCTATCCTATTTTAACTCCTCTTTCTTAGACCTACTCAACTCCCTATCTCCCCTAAAGACTAAACGTATAAAAAGCAACCCTGTTCTCTGGTTAACTAAAAACACTTCAGCTACCATGACACTTTGAGATAAAGCATGGACACGACACCAAAAACAAAGAAACCCTAACACCCTTACTGAATACAAAACATTATGTAATAAAATCAAAAAACTTATTACCTCCGATCGCAAAACTTACTTCTCTACCCTCCATGCCAACCACAATACCAATCCCAAACTATTTTGGAAAGGTATGTCTTCTCTCCTACATCCCGGAATCCCAGAAAACCCCTGCCCAAACCCAGATGCAACTGACCTTGACTTAGCAACCCAATTTAACTCCTTCTTTATTGACTCAGTAAGCAAACTAACACAATCCTTCACCAATGACTCTGCAATTGCTTTCCACCCTACTCCCTTCACCAACAACCCATCCCCATCCAACAAACCATGCCCCCGGCCCCCCTTTTACCATTAATCCCATCTCCACATCCACCATAAAGAAACTCTTACTAAAACTAAAACCTGGCTCCAATGCCCCCAATGAAATCCCCTCCTACTTTTTAAAACTTGCTGCTGATGTCATTGCCCTGCCTATCACCATACTAATAAATCGATCTATCCTAGAAAGCCATATTCCCCAACTTTGGAAGAAAGCCTTTATCATCCCTCTCCATAAAGGTGGCAAGAACAATGACATCCCAAATTTTCGCCCTATTGCTATTCTGTCCCCTATCTCCAAACTACTTGAAAAGTGTGTCCACCAACAACTCTTACCCTACCTGATCAACAACCAGCTTCTTACCCCCACACAACATGGCTTTAGACCAGGCCATAGTACCTCCACAGCCCTACTCTCCTTCCTCGAAATAATCAACAAAGCCCGTGACTCTAGGCACATTGTATCCACTCTTTTCCTTGACCTCTCTAAGGCATTCAACACCATTTCCCACAACCTGCTTCTAACCAAGCTCTCTAAACTTAACATAAGCCCTACCTCTAACCGGTGGTTCACAAGCTGACTCACTAACAGGCAACAAGCAGTTAAATGGAAAAAAGCCATATCACCGTTCTTTAATACATCCACAGGTGTCCCCCAGGGATCTATTCTAGGCACCCTACT